>NW_019101256.1:0-12395 GCF_001856785.1 Myzus persicae | reverse complement strand
AAACCCAAATACTCGTATAGTCGCAACAGAGTTTCTATTATTATATTAAACTATTATAATACAAAATTACAAACAAAATTGATAAGGTGTTGGGGGGTGCGGATAGCTACTGTGTTAGTGGTTGGCAAGGAACTTAACAAATGCTACAACTGCAATATGTCTGCGCCATTATTCTCTACTCGTTTACCGCAATAGAAATGCAAAAATATATAATAAATAAGTAATAACACACCACTGTGTGCATACAACCGGTAGGTACTACATTTACAACCAATAAATAAAAGCGTATTATCGTCTATGTTCGAATGCATCACGACGAACAAAAAACCTATCGCCAGCTGCAGTGTGACTCGATGTGTACTTGTACATGAGGAGGTACCTGCAGTGTATGTTATAGTTATCAGTGACGCAGAAAAAAAAATCAAACAAACCCATGTAAAATTGGGCTGTTTTGGAACCGAATTACAACAAAATGATAAACATTATTCTTTGTGATGATATGCAATTTTGTCCAAATTTGAACTTAAAATATCTGTAGAAAATTATTGTATTTATAGATTTTTTAGATTTCTTAATTATGGAAAACACTGCTTAAGTGGAACCTTGTTTTAATTGTTCATCCTTAGCTATAAAAATTTAACATTTTATTTCATACATATTGAACTACATAATCATTTTCAATTTTCAATTTGATAAATATTGTTAACATTTTAAATTTAAACGCTCATAATAAAAATCTTTTCTATGTATTTTTAATATTTTTTAACCGATATTGTAACAAGTTATCATGAGTCTTGTATTAAATCGTCATGCTTTTTGGCCCAACCAATACAATTGTATTGACATTTATAGAAAAAAAATAAAAAAAGGAAATGTTTGACCGACATAACGAGCCTATAACGAGTCAGACTATTTTGAAAATTTGGTTTGGAATTTTAGACTTCTTATTGTTTCACTAGATCTACCAAGTTGGAAATAGACCATATTCACATCATATGTTGCTGGTAGCTGGCGTGTGTTAGATAAAATTGGTTTCCTATCCCAATAACTAATTAATATCACACTTGCAGCTGATGTGGATAAATAAAAAGAAAAAAATGCTCAACATATGCAAAATTCAATGAATACTACTGCTAATGTTAATATCTCAGAATTTGGTATGTCTAGTTCGCATAATGATTTATTAAAACAATATTATTGATACTTCTTTTTTAAATTATCGTTGCTGATCATTGACATTTATAAAAAAAAAATAAAAAAATTGGAAATGGAAATGTCGGCCAACAGCCTATAACGAGTCAAAATATTTTGAAAATTTTATCAAGTACCTAAATACTTTATTGATCTTAACTTACCTATAAATTAATGTACTATTACCGCTTTAATTTTAATATTTGTTTGACAATAAAGAAAATTTTATTTCGCGTATTATTGTTGAACCATTGTAGGCATTTAATCTCTTTTCTACATGCCAATGTACTATTATACAAAAAATTAAACAAAAAATGTACAAAATGTGAGCTGTATCATGATGAAAATGCCTATACGTTAGTTGGACAAATGTGGCTAAATAGTAAACCATGTTTCAAAGACTATTAAGGCTTGGAAGAAAACAAAATCAAAATCAATAAAAGTGAGCGTCATTTATTTTTTTAATTACATTTATATATTAAAATATAAGAATATAAACATTAACATTTAAGAGGAACACAAACAACTAATTATTGTAACCATATTGTTAAAAAACGGGAATAATAGGTACTAAAAATATTTATAATAATATTACAATTTGTCGCCGAAACTAAAGGTGAATAAAAAAAAATTTCTAATATAATATTATTCATAAAACTTATTAAGATTAAAATTTCAAAATGAAAAGGATTTAACAAATCAAACATAGGTACATTCCTAATATCTATAATTACATGTATAATAATGTCGAAATAAAACAAAATATGCAGTGGCTTCAGTTTCTTCGTTTTTGATTGTGTCATAGTCCGGCAGTTGATTCTAATATGCCGAGTCTATCAAGTTTAGCTAATCCAACATAAAATACCGGGAAACAAAACATACAATTATCATAAAATAACGCACAATTCATAATTTCATACGACATAGATATATAGGTTATTATATTATATTATATATATTTATAGCTATCCATACACAACTGCTGTGGATCTCGAATTCGTCGTCGCCTTGGTCAAATCTATATAGTTTATCTGCTGACTAAGCGGAGTTCTTATCCGTTGAATTCATGTTTGCGATCGAGGGCTGTTTTTTGGATTCTTCCGAGCCTGTCTGTAATCGAGTTAAAGATATCGACAAAAATAACACAACCTGATAAATTAAAATAGTGTAAAATTCGTTAAGTTAAACAATGTATCTGAAGATTTGCTGTGTATGTCGTCACTTGTCGTCGTCATTTTCATCATCGTCGTTATCGGTGTGGTCGAACGTATGCTGTGTACCTATGCTGTTCTAGTAATTCGATAGATTTCTTACAGTTTTAAATAAATGTATGAAGTTATTCAAATCAAACGCTATAAGCAGGCAATGACGAAATCCAGCAGTATAATTATTTCTGTGTATTGTTTAGCTAATAATATACATAAATTGAATACTATAAATAATAAATGATTATTAAATAAAGTTACAAAACATTGATTAAACCACTGTTTTTTTCTAGGGCACATAATATGTTAGAACCACGACGCATAGGTATAACTACCAATATAATATCAAATCTTGATTTGAGAAAAAACAGATTTTGTTATTCTATTATTCTATTTTTACCGACCACATATAATAATATGTAGTAGGTAGGCTTAATTATAGGTACTTGCCTAACTTACAACGTACCAACCAGATTCAACTTAATTTTGTAGTTGCTCGCAAAATAAAAGCATCTGATTCGCGTTGTCTATCACTCTATCAGCCATTTATGGACTTACAGCATATGAATAAATATAATACTATGAACAAATAATACAACAAACTTATTGCATAAAAAAATTTATATTTAATCACAAACAAAGAAAAACCGTCAGGTATATCATGTTCTAATACACGAAATGTAAAAAATGCAAAACAATTGTTATTATAGGTATATGCACCTATATATCATGCATATAAAAAACAAAATATGAAAAAATTGAATAGGTACATCAAAAAGTATATAAAATAAATGATCGAATACATGCTAATATATCATGTATGTATAATATATTTATGTATCTATAATATTATCTGAAGGAAAATAATGTTTATAGATTATTTATGTGTTATTCGTTATCCGAATAAAATACATTTTGAAAAGCAGTAAGAGGTAAAAAAAAATATGTTCTAAAAGCAAAAAATAATGTACACTAAAGTGTGCATACAAATACAAAGAATTAAAAAAAGTTGTAATTTCAAAAAAAAATATGTATGAAAAAAGTTAATAAAAAATGTGCAAACCAGCTATCTGAAACGTTAACGGTACTCCAAATAGTGCAGGCTGACTGAGGTAACTACTGGTAATTCTAGCATAGAAGGTTGAACATAAATTATTCCACGTTCACAATACTTTGGCAGAAACATATTCTACGTGCCACGTTCACGAAACATTTCCAGACCCGTCTTTTGGACCTCTTCCAAAGTGATCTGCGTGCAGGTCCACTTGGGATTTCAGTCATTTTTGACTGCACTTGCCGGATGGTGTTCACTCCGTCATACTTGGGTGGGAGAATATTGATCTCTGGAGATGACTGGATATGAAGTGCAAGTTTATGCCGTAGTTGCATTGGTCCGCAGAAAGCTTCGATCCTGCGATCGACGGCCAGGTCCATCGCGTCGATCAGTGAGGATTGGTGATGGAGTTGCACTGGTGTTGGTGTGGTCTAATAATATGATAAAATAAAAAGTGTAAAATTCTTAAAGACTAAAATCATACAATATAATATTCTATGTACATACCCGCTTTGGAGATCTGCTGCAGTGTATGTCGTCGTTGTCATCATCGTCTCCGTCTTTATCATCGTCGTTGTCGTCGTCCTTTCCATCATCATCATTGTCATCGTCATTTCTATCATCGTCGTTGTCGTCGTCATTTCCATCATCGTTGTTGTGGTCGTCATCTTCATCATCTTCATTAGTCTCAATAGTCTCATTATAGTCGTCATTAGTGTTATCGTCGTCGTCGGTCTCATCGTACATCTTTTGTTCAATAAAAACAATTGACCCATCATGGGCAGTAGTGTTGTAGTTCCGTTTTCCGTTATCTCCAATGTTTCCAATTTCCGATTCGTTTGTAGTTGCCAATTTCTCAAGCCGGTCTTTTGTCCCCATATTGTTCCCACGAGTAGGCATGAAATAAAACGTCGCACTGCGGCAGTGCAGCGTACCGCAGTGAAGGCAAATACTGTGGGGGGTGCCAAGTCCCCACAGGTTCCACGTGGACACACACTGACCTCTGTGCCAAGTACTCCCCCTTCACGCGTTTGGGGGTTGAGGGGTTTTTTTTCAGGGTNTTTTTTTTCAGGGTTGTCCTTCCCTTAGGGCATTTGCTCAGCGCGAGCAGGCTGCCTCCGACCTTACCGGCCCTTTCTCCTATCACCTATTCAGAGAAAGAGCCGACTCAGAATTTTTTATCGTGGTTTTCCTTCCACTAGGGCTTTGCTGGCGCTAGCAGGCTACCTCCAACCTGCCGACCCCAGCCAGTTAAGGCGAGGGCGGCTCTTGAAACTCCGGCTCCAACCGATTAAGGTCACAGCCGGGTTGGGACCACTTGGTAAGACCTAGTTAAAGGCCCGCAAGCTCCCCCACCACATCAAGGTGGATCCCGTCGGGGGAGTTCGTTAGTAAGTAATGTTATTTAAATAATAGTATTTTACAATAAGTTATAAATTAAACACTAAAATAGGTTAAATTAAATTCAAAGTTATCTTTCGCATTGTTATAATAAAAGCACAGTCTATAATGTTTATTACACTTGTACTCAAGGATGAGCATTAATGAGTTGAAAACTTGAAAAGTTAATTGAATTTCAACTTTTTAATTTAATTCTAATTTATTTTTGAGTTTCCGTCAGTTTAACTATTAATAAATATATTTAATAAACTATTCATTATAGTACTCACTCATAGTGGAAACGAATCCTGCTTTCCAATAATTGTGATGAATTAAAAAAAATAGTTTTAGCACTAATATCCACTAAATTGGTAATCAGTATATTTATAATAATAATAATTTATTTGAAATAAAAAACATTATACCTACTAACAAAACAATAAACATTAATGAATTAAAATATTGAATTCTCGAAAATATATAACATTTAAGTATATACTTGTACATGGTTCTCTGTTTTTATTATAAATAAATAAGCTTGCTATACAGAATGAGTGAGATTGTTCAATAACAATTTAGAAGAAATATATTGATACAGGAAAAACTTTTTAAAAAATGAATAAAATATGTATAAAGATAATGAAAGAGCAAAATATGAAAAAAAAAATACCTAACAAAATTACATTTTATAAAATCATAATAATAACATCCTTATAAACTAAAATATATTAAAATGAATTTATTGTTGATTATTTTAACTAAGCTACACAGAATAATCTTAATGTGAAAAAGAATTTAAATAGGTAATTAATTTTAAATTTCTTAAATCAAGTTCAAAATATTTAAGTATCTACTAGATACTTATAACCGACATTTCTACATATTATCTTTTAAAATATATATTCTATTTACATTTTTTAAATATTCTGTTTCTAGAAAATTATTATCAAATCAAGCTTTCTATATAATTGATACACTGATTCGCTAAGTTTTACAATATTCATCAATATTGTTATGTTCAATTATAACCAACTTATCGCAGTCAGTAATACAAATAATATTTCCTTTAATTTTTAGTTTAATAAACATCTTGCGTGAATAAGAAACAACAACACCCAAGACGACTGTTTCTAGAGGTATTCCAAATATTTACATTAAATTAATTAATTATATGTTTTTCAATTTTAATAATTTACGATCTATTTGAAAGATATTATGTAAAAAAATATAAAAGTCACAAATCTAATTCTTAAATCAAACTATAGCGATTCAAAGAATCAAAACCTTTTTTTAAATCTTAAAATAAAATAATAATCATATTATTAGCATTATTATTACCTACTAGAAAAAATAAAATTCGAAGATAACAACAGTGCATTTTTTGTTGATTTGTGTTTCCGAAAACGAAATTACTTTCAAAAAAAATGTATGTAGAAAGTATTTATAATTATTTGTACATTGTTCAATATCATCCGATTTAATACTATGGCTAGGAACGATTGATAACGTTATAACTTATAAGTCTATTATTATCTTTTAGCTACAGAACGATTCACTGAATGTGTAAAATTAATAAATAAAATGTGTAATTAAATTAATATTCTTGAAAAAGTCATGAGTTAAAAATTATAATTATAATCTTAAAAAAACAACCATTAAATTTCAATTTTGGAAAAAAAATCTTACAAATCGTTTTTTAATATTCTTGAAAATGTGGTTTTAAACCGTAGATGTAGGTATAATAACTGTTCTCAATCGTACTTTACCGAACAATTTCGTTTTGATTACGTTTCAGGTCGTAAGTACTTACGTATGACGGCCATCATCTCCATCGTCTGATCGCCGTTGCTAGCAGTCCATTTTTAAGGATACTTATAATAATAGGTAGCGACTCGAAGTTGCAAAAAGAAAAATTGTTTTTTAAAAATAATTAATGTAACACATTCCATAAAATAAACTTTTTTTTTTAGCTAAACTAAATAATTATAACAATTGTTTATTATTCGACGTCGATACGGACCTGCCTGGAAACATCTAGGGTTGTCGCGTTCGATTTTTATTTATTTTCAGCCAGCGACTATTTTTTACTAAGGTATTTTTCCATAGACTCACGCTCGTAACAAATATCGACTATAGTATTATTTAAACTTTACGTAAATATCTGTGATTTACTAAATTACACTAAATTTTATTATTATGCATTAATTAAATTATATTTTAATACTTATACCTATGTAATTATGCACCTACCTATGTGATAACGCACATAATTATTACATTTTGATGCTGTGACAGCATCAACAATGTCAAATGTCAAATGTAAATTTATAATATTGTGTTTTATTACTCGCATATTTTAGGGTTTAATTTGCAAAAAAGATGTTTAAGTTTGTCCGTACGTCGGTGACTTGAGTTGTAATGCCACCCACTAAAAAGTGTCTTTATCCATCAAGCATAACTACTCGATTATTTCAATAAATTATGTAGGTAAGATACTTCTTTAAATATACTTACAATTATAAGACAAAACATTGAATGCTTATAAAGAATATTCATTGCATTAGTTTTTGTTTTACTTGCTATGGACTGGTGTCCCGCGACACACCTTTAAAGGTACTTCCGGGGCCAATTCTGGTGTCTTAGACCAGGTACAGGTTTTACACGATATGTCAATATATGAGGGTTGCGACAATCGGTGAAAGACATAAGCTCCAAAATGTGATAAGAAAAGAAAAATCGTATTTTACAAAAGCGCCAAAATCGTATGGTATATAAGCGCCAAAATTCTAGGTACCTGTGTGCTACGCAGTGGCGGCTCGTGGCTAGGTGTGCAAGTGTGAGTTCACCACATATATTAATCAGATATAATAGTGAAAATGTATAATAATAATGCATTTATGTATACTAATAAATTCATTTTAACAAATATCTGTTTAACTGTATTTATTATATAAAAAAATTAAATTTTAAAAACAAACAAACAACAATTATTATTATACTCCTAATTAATATTTTTTTAAGTACTTAATATTATTTTCTAAAACTGTATAATCTCAAAATTAAAAATGCTAATAAATATTTTACTAATTACATTTATACTTACAACAGACTAATTTTTTTAAAATAAATTTTTGCAATGATTGCACACCACCTACTTTTAACACCACGAGCCGCCACTGGTGCTACGGTTAATAGATATTAAATAACAGATAAAATTATAATTAGAACTATATCGATCAAAAACTCCAAACGTTTAATCTTAATCGATAAATGTATTATTTTACAAAAACTCAACCAATTTATTAAATTTATATTTATTGCATGTATACATACCTATACTCATATTTTATTTTAACAATTTATTATTGACAATTTTTTTAATGTAATATATTATATGAAATAAAATATTAATTTTGGCGCAAATGATAGGTCATTTTTGTACCTTTGGCGCTTATGTCATGTAGCCGCGACAATAAGCAATTACCTTTACTATATTTTAACCAAGCCTATTTTGTTTTCTTTAAATACTGTAATAATATTTAGCCACGCTTGTGATCAATAATTCAACGGTGCATATAGTAATCTTGTGAATAACACAATAAATTTTCGACTATACACATGACAACGTCCAGGATATGCACTCGGTAAAGTCGTATCGGGGCGTGGGCCGTTAGTATTTCCCGGTTCGAATATCGGTGGACACAGCATCCGTGGGAACAATAATCGTATCTAGAGGGTTGGGAGAAGTAGAGGGTAGGCCTATATAAGAGACCCCCAAAAAGCCCATATTCAGATGTGATTTGACCAGAAGAGCCAGAGCACCTTCACGCTAGTCAGTCTTTTGATTTTATTATTTGGACTTAGAAAATATTCGAATCAACTCGATATATTTCTGAACACTCTGAACAATACATTGTGACCAGTATTCCAGTGCAGATTATTCTAATCACAGTTTAAATTACATTTGTTTTATATTCTAATTAAATACAACTTCATACCTTAAGCGTTGTAAATTAATTAAATATACACCTCATCCTATTCCATTCAACGACACCTGTAGTCGCTAGACCACTATATTACGTACGAATATTTCTGAAATATTGATTGGATCGAATGATTTTTAGCTTCAACAAAACACAGACTATAGCTCTTCATCTATCGTTACAAGACTCACCCCGGGCACACTTCTGCGATTAAGATGAGAGATATCATCAAGCTTCATTTGTGCCCAATCTTATATAAGTAAGACTCACTCGCGGCAGACTCATGTGAGATTTCGTACTAACCGGAAGTATTAAGTTCACGGGTAGTGTGTCGTTCGTCTAGGCCGTGTTCCTTTCTTCGTGTAAAATATTTTAAATTGTTCAATGTTTAAACTGTCGGGCTAGACGTAGGGAAACTATTTTCACCCAAACGGAACTAACAGAGAAATGATATAGCACAGATATGAGTAAAGTACTATACATATCATAGACAACAAACATTTTTGAAATGCTACGTAGAGGCAGCCTCACAGGGATAAAATACAATAACATGAAATATATACCTGAGTATGTTATCGACGAAAATCGACGAAATAATTCAATCAATACAAAAAATGTTGAATTTTGGAGATCAAGGACGGAAAAGGTCGTATCCATTTAATGTAGATATTTGGCAATTTTTCCGAACACAATATATAATTACCTGGAACTTGGGAGGTCACAATAATGATAAACTTACTTTTAATAACCTTAGAATTAGTTATTTATTAATTAAGAAAAAATACTAAATATTACAAAATATTTTTAAGTATTTAAGAACTTTTACAGTATTCAAATGACATGAAACCCAAATCTTACTGAAATGTAAAAATTAAAAACTAATGTTGTTAAGACAAAGTTTAAATAATCATTAAAAAAATTCCATGTAATTTATTGTATTATACATTATAATAAGGTTGATTCGCCAAGTAAATTATGGCTTTTGAATTTTTAAATATACAATATGAAAACTAACTCAAATTCTTGAATTCGCTTGCACTATACAACTGTGTCTTATGGTGATAGAAACTTTTGTTTTTCAAATGAGAACCCTCTATTTTACCATAATTTATTTAGTGGACAATTTTTTTTTAATTGTTGACGTGGGTATATCTAATTCAAAATTTGAATTATAAGTTTCGTAGCTATTAAAATGTTTGTGCTAAGGGTCACGATATACGATACTGGGGTCGTCTTCGTTTTATGATTTCGATGCTATCGCCTGTCAGTATAATATAGTATATACTTACATATGTATTACGATTGAACTTTATTTGGATTCGAAGTTATTCACTCGTGACTTTTAAATCGTTACTAAAACAGTATGGCAGTTAATATATGACCGTGCAAAACGATTTTACGTTTATCGAATCCGTACCCTGAAAGAACAATTTAAATCTATTTACGAATATAAAATAATATTTATTACACAAGAGAATTTAGTAAAGGTACTTACAAAACTACACGCACTATTATACGCGTATCGAATATGAAGTATTCAAAGTATTAATTTAATAATACCTATTTTTTCAAATTTATGTAGGCCAACTTATATTTTTAATCAAAATATTAGTTAAAATGTAATTAGCTTTTCATATTACTAAATGTTGTGATTACTAATTTAATACAAAAATGAAAATTATATTGAAAGAATTTAATTACCTCCTAGTTGAAGTGTGAAAAAACATGATTATATTATTAAGTGGTCTGGTTTTTAAAATTTCACGCAATTTTAAGAAATTTGAAAATATGTTAAATCAAACCGTTTGAAGTACATTAATTACTGTCAGTCACTAAGGTGGTTTTAGTGAAAAATTGATGGGCTTTGCAGGGGCCTTAACTTTATCGTAATGCGTAGTACCTATATACCTATTTTACCTATTTTACCTTACAAGGTAATTAAATACTCAAATCATACATATGTCAATTAATAATTTAATAATTATTACCTTGTGTTACAGTGGCGGTGGGATATAAGGTTATTTTGAACCAATCGCTTCATGTCTGAAATTGGTGTTTGGTCGGACCTCAACACAAATATCACGAATTCATGACAAATACTATAATTAATAATTATTAATGTCCCCTGCTGCTTATTTTGTTTCAATGCCGGGCTGGTGGTAAAAATTTTTTAAATATACAATAATAATATGCTTGTGTCAGTTTTCACTGTTACTTTCTATACACAAATAAAAATATATTAGCTGATGTCAACACCAAATTCTGTCAAGTTCATATTATATTTGACGGGGTATTTTAATGTAAAAAAAATCTACTGCATTATTGCTTACTGTCTTTTACTGGTTTAGGGGGGAGGGAGCAGTATTGTACATATTGTAATCCTAGACTTCAGATATTATTATTACTATTATTATGGACAAAGCCGCCGCAAGCGGTGATGATGTACCTGAATTGCATATCTAATGCGCCGCGTTAACATAAAATAGCGTTCTATAGTTGAAATTTGAAATATTGAACAGCATACAAAAATTATAGTGAAATAATAAAACTTTGTTGGCTACAACTAACATGCCATATATTATAATAGTTTGTTTATTTTATAATTTATATCAATAGTCAGTCAGTTATTACTTATTTGAATTCAAACTAACGAGTTCTATTTTTTTTTTTTTTTTTTTATTATTTAACTGTCAATTGTTTTTATTTTTAGTTCACTGTCTTTTTTTATATGTTTTGTTTTACGAAAATGAATTTAAATTTTAAATGTTTTTATTATGTTTGCCAAAGTTTATTTTCAGAGAATAGTAGTTTTTCAAGGATACAACGTGATAAAACAAACTAATTTCCCATTTATACACATTATCCTTGCTATTATATTCAAGAAAGATAAACAATATTTTAGTTGGATTTACAATGGATTAATAATGGTACATGAAAAAAAAATGTTTCTCTTTTGTTAAACGAATATTAAAATGAGAGTGGTAATATAGTATACTAAATTATATAGGTAAGTTTAGTTTATCAATTTTATTTTAGAAACTATATAATATTGTACTTATTTACAATTATTAGCTTTAATATTATAGCGATAAGGTATTTTAATTTTAGTTACGTATACATGTATACGTAACATTTAATATACATTTTATTTTCAGGTATATGTAGACAGTGTTGAATTTAGTAGTCATAAATTTATATCGATATGGACGAGATTATAAAATCGAAGGTATAAAAAAATTAAATTTTCTCCACAAATAAAATACATATTGATACTTAAAACATGTAGTATAAACCTTTGAAATGTAATGTATTTCGAAAACGTCAATAACCCTAGAATTCGAGGCATAAAATATGGAAAAAAGAAAAAAATGCATACATATTTTATTTGTGGAGTAAATTCAATTTTTTTTTATAAATTTGTTTTGTGTATTTATGCCAGATACGGCAATATTCCCGTTTTTCGGAGTACGGATAATATTTTACACGTCTAGAATTCAACACTGGCTATGAGGGTGATGGAAAATTGTCGGTCAGATGAGGGATACTTATATTTTATTAAATCAAAGTTTAATTATGAAACAA
>NW_019101255.1:3791-12471 GCF_001856785.1 Myzus persicae | reverse complement strand
TTTTTTTTTTATACATTTATAATTCATTGTTATGTTGTACTTTTTTTAAACTTTTTGTTGTAAACAAAATATTAATAAATAAATAAAAATTGTTTTGTTTTAATTAAAACTAAATTAATTATTTATTTATATTTTACACAATTTTTTTTACAATTCACAATTAGTCCAGTGACATACTTGGTACCTATAACATTGATAATTTATAGTTAAATTGAATTTTGAACACCATACACCAAATATTAAAAAGGTAACGAAATGAACAAAGTTTGAGGCATAAAGGGTTGGTACATAAGACGGGAAACGAAGTGCACGGGATCAGCTAGTATTAATATAAATATACACATTAGATACATACAATCAATTATATATTTAACAGTCTTAAAATTTCATTTCTTTTTACATCTCCAGTTAAAATTTCAAATCTATTTCTTGTATGTTCTTGGCTTTCATTAACTTTGAGAATATTTTCAACAACAACATCAAGGTAATCATCATTTAAAAGACAAAAATTATGAAGTACACAACAGGCAAGTATAATTTTTGAGGCTTTTTTCATATTTGTTGTATTTATGTATAACAAACGCCTCCATCTACCTTTAAGTAAACCAAAGGCATGTTCTTTGCATACCCTTGCTTTGCTTAGTGTATAATTAAATTGTCTCTGTCTACTATTCAAATTTCCATAGTCTTTATAGGGAACAATCAACCAGCTAAGATTAGGGTACGCAGAGTCTCCTAGCAAATGATATATATTACTGTAAAATAATTCTTCTTGCCCTTCTTCATCAACTTTTATGTACACTTGACTATTAACAAAAACCCTAGCATCGTGTAGCCTACCAGGGAACCCCACATTTACATTTGTAAATATTTTATTGGATGTACAAATTCCTTGCATTAGAATTGATTTGTTTAATTTTCTATCTGTATAGCTATCCTGTTGATCTGCAGGTGGTTTTACAGTAAAATGGCATCCGTCAATAGCTCCAATAACACCTACATTTTAATAATTTCAATAATATAACATTAATGAATAAAATACATTTTAAACTAAATTTGATAATATTTACCTGGAAATTTGGACTTTTCATGAAAAACTTTCGCAATTTCCACACAGTCCGATTTCTTAGGCCAAACAATTATTTTAGAGGAGAATTTACATAATTGATTTACCACTAGGTCTACAGCTTTTTTTACAGTAGATTTTGCAATGTTGAAAAATTCACCAGTGGTGAACATTGCTCCTTCTTTAGCTAAGTACCATAGAGTTATCAATAACTAAAAAAATGACATAATTTAGTTTTAAATTTGTTTTATACTTGGTAACTATAATTTGTTTACTTTTTTTTCAATTGACAAAGGTTCATGGCCTCCAGTATAAGATACATCCATTTGTGCATCTTGCCTAAACATTGATACCAGTTTTGTAAAAGTACTTCTTGTCATTCGGAAATGTCTATGTATGTAAAACAATAATATATATAACTATGTAAATCATGAAAAATTAAAAAAAAAAAACTAAATTAAATAAACCATTAGTATATCACTTACCCATGAAAATCATTGTCAATGTATGCTTCTATCCATTTATCAACTGTATTATTTATCCTGTAATGTTGTTGTCGTTTTAAAAATGTTGAAATTAACTTTCTTCTTTTTTTAACATTATTTTTAATTATATTTTGATGAAGCATTACATTGGAACACATTTGTACATATTCATTATTCAATTGAGTTAACTGATTTAAAATTATAGGTAAGACGGCGGTTTCCATAGTTAATTATTATTTTAATATGATGTAGGTACCCCTAATATAATAATTATTTACATAAAAAATACTGTAAATAATAAAATTTTACTAAGACCGTTAAACATTACACACTATTACTCAATTACTGTACCTATTACACAAATAAAGTTGTACACTTCACGAAAATAAAATAATAACAAATAATAATTTATTTATAAATATCTGTTATCTATTTCCTACAATCTTTTATAACCACAAACACATCGTTTTCGCGAGTCTTTGACCAATAACCAAAATCTTATAACCACGTCTGATTAAAAGTATAAACAAGTTAAACGCGAAAACACAACTATTAATAAAAACACAGAATAGATAGTTATCACAAATACATATTAATATTTTTACATATTTGCATTTTAGTATTTTACTTCATTTATGTAATTCTACTAACTATATTATGACAAATCTGTTAATACTTGATTTACAATAACAATCGCTGTGGATATGAAATATTCTATTTTGAAGTTAATACCTATAAGTACTTCAAAATTCAAATAGTTCGCAGGTAAATGTGTGTGCATAAATAATAATAAAAAAACAACAACAATAGGTTCAGTTTATAAAAACTAGCATTCAAGATATATATAAGGTATATATTATATTATTATCTAAATAATGATTAATTTGGTACATATTTTCTATTTCAAATTTATTTTGTTTTTATTTTATTTTCCTGATGATTAACATTAGTAGGTATTTCATTATTATGTTCATCACATGGGGACGTTAGTAAACTGGTATTATTTTCTAAAAAATCATTAATTGTATCCTGAAATACCTAAAATAAATGTGCTTTATTGTTTATTTAGTAAACGGAGAAATCAAATACTAGCTAGTTTTGTATTCTTTTAACATACAAAATGTATTAAGTGTTCCAAAATTTTATTTTTTTTAAATAACTATTTTTTTTATGTTAAGTATACTATTTTATAATGTTATAATTTCTGTAGATAATGCTAGTGATAAAAAACACAGCTAATTATACACCAGCAAGAAAAACTTCATTGTTAAGTCAAGATAATATCAACGAAACTTTAAAGACAACGATATCTAACCCAACATGTTCTACAAGTAAGTCAGATGTTAAAATCTCTTTATTACTTGATTCTTCTTGCAGTTATAGTTATTGTTTTATATGACTTAAAATATTTTTTAGGCAACATATCTATATCAAATGTTTTACAATGTAAATTACACAAAAAATAACATTCTAGTACTTTTGAAAATTGTAATAGTAATGATCTAGAATCCATGACATTTTCTATGGCCCATCAACAATGTAAAATATCCAGTAAGTATAAAATTACTATATTAAATTACTAAATTTTAAGTTTAATTATAGCTGAAAATAAGAAAATAATGTCAAACATGTTTTATAATAAACAAGAATTATATTTATTGAAAGTAAAACATGTAGTGTCACCATTCCTTTAAAAAAATGAAGATGAACTCATGTTAATTGAATTAAAATTAATGTCCGAAGATTTATCATTCACTTAAAAATCTGCGGGTAAATTAAATTTTAAATTCTTTTGTTGTTTATTTCAATCAATTGTATGGTCGTTAGACAACCAAACAAGTATGAAAAAAATTGATGTTTATTGTACATATGTAATTATTTTACTTAGGTACCTATTCAAAATCATAATTATAAATATTTTATTTTTATATCTTCAGCTAATATAAGGTAATAAAAAATTACCTTATCTAGTTATATTGAAAAATACCATATAATATTTAATAATCTTTAATATAATATACATTATTCAGTATTTATATACAGTATTGTAGTATAGTATATATCCGATAGTATTATTGTAGGATATAATATCTATATGTATTAATTGTACTAATCTTAATTTTCCTTTTACCTATTAAACACATAACTTGAAACATTTTTTAAGTTTTTGAAAACTTACAATAATAATACATTTTGTGTTACAAAATGTAATCTATAATTATTTTCTAGAAATATTTTATAGGTGGTAACTTAATTTATATTTGCCTCAGAAGGAAAATCAATTCAAAAATTCACAATGAATAAGTTAAAACCATATTTTCTTATGAGCTTGCATCAGAATGTAGTTAGAAAGGCTAGAAGAACACAAATAAATTACAGATTCTTTAAAGTCATTATAGGTATATAAATATAAATTTATTTTATTTAGTGTTTGTATGAGAGAGTAAACTTTTCTCAATTATACATTTTTTTAAAGTTTGTTCTCGCTCTTATTAATTACAGATCTTAAAAACCCATTTAAAATTTTTAAAGCTAAATCAATAGTTTAATTATTTCCAGAATAATAATACTTGCAGCTTTAGTTTTATTTAAAAAAAATTTTAATATTTATAATAGTTTCATTATAAATTACAACATCAAGAGATTTAAGTATTAATTACCACCTAGTTTCATACCACCAAATGTTTTTGTGAATCTTAATAATTTATTTAAGATATATATTTTAACTGATTTATATTAGATGCAGTCGGAAAAGTTCCTCAACAAAGTTAGTCTGAAATATTCTGTTATTCAATCAATTTAAACATGGGTTGCTCTAGGACCCTATCAGTAAGTGTTGAAACTTTTTTATAATAGAAATAATAAGACTATGTACAAGAAAAAAAAATTGATTCCAATGGTTATACCTAGGGTGGTTTTACTGCATTACCCTTTTTTCATCAATGAATGTCCGCAGTCCGCGGACACATATATATACCTCTCAAATAAATGATTCCATTACATTATTATGATGTCATGTCACTCTACGTCTGGTGACACTCTAATTGCCTCCTATTATAGCAAACCTAGATTATTAATTAATACATCAATAGTTGAAAAACAAATGAAGTTTCAAAATTACAATAATTAAAAGTATTGGCAAATTAATTCAAACCTCAAGAACTAATATAAGATATAACATAATAATAGACTTATAATTATTTACAAAGTTTTTAACTGTATAAGGTATAACAGAATTGTATTTCATCTAAATTAATTTTATGTATTGATTATAGATTTTTTTTAAATTTTTGAAACTTTATATTTACTAAATTTATATAATATTACAATGTGTATATTATTTAATAACGTTTAACATTAACTGTCAATAACTTATTTTATTTATTAATATTTCCTATAATGTAAGGGTTTTTTTCAATCCAAAGATTGGTTTACGACTCCAATTCTTCATTCTGGCCGTTTGCTCGCTTTTTCTTAATAATAAGGATATGTAACAGTCACCCGTCATCCTTCCTCTTTAACAGGGGACTGCTACCGGGTTTTATAACTTTCTTTAACTGCAGGTGGTGCCCAAAGCATCAACCAGGCACTGTTGCGTCTGCTTTCCGCCGCTGCTCGCTGAAACCACGTATATGGTCGACGCGAAATAGGAATTGGGGAAAATTTCACTATAATCGCGTCGATATAGTACGTGGTTTCAACGAGCAGCGGCGGAAAGCGGATGCAACAGCGCCTGGTTGATGCTTTAGACACCACCTGCAATCAAAGAAAGTTATAAGGATAAGGAAAGTACAGTTTTCCCAACTTTACTTTTCCCAAATCTGATATTCCCAATTTAATTTCTCCAATTAAAATATTTACCGTAAAAACATTCTCCCGATATATATTTTTACAAATCTAATATTTTCCAAAAAAAAAAATCCTAATCTAATTTGAGTAATTTGTAGTGTAATCATGTTATATCATTAAGATATTAGCCTAGACTAATGGTACGCGTATGTAATTATGGAATCAGTATCATACAGTACTACAGCGATTGGTAAGAACTAATAATTAACAAAAAAACATGGAAGTGTCGTAATATGGTACGATAAAAAGTAGACTAACGAATATATAATATTGTTTTCAAGTATGACGAATTTATTCATAACAATGGTATAATTGGATACTTCACGTCCATTGGTCATATAATTTAAAATGTTAATACACTTTTATATTTTATTTATACTAGTTTTTTTTATTATACGTACTTCAACATTTTAAAAAGAACTTTCGGGAAAAATGGTATTGAAAAAAAGAACTTTGGGGGAAAAAATGTGAAAAACAGATTGGGAATAAGTAGTGCCTCCCTACCGGTCGACGCATTTATGTGTTAACTCGTTCAGTCACGTTCGAGATATTCGCTTTTCACTAGTCGGGAGATCGTTAATTACGCCAACATTGAGTAGGTAATAAAAAAAGTAGAGTAAATTCCGTTCATATATATTATTTAAGTGACTTCGAGCTTATCGATATCTATTGACTATTTTAAATACTGTTCTGTTGTTCATTTATCTCACGAAATCATTAAAAACATTTCAACAGATGGAAACAATTATTCAACAATATAATAAAATAACTTAGGTATAATATTATTATTATTTATACTCTATATAATATAATTAACGAATTAACCTAACATTAGGCGATGTTAACTTGAAGTATGAAGAACTTTATTCTGTACTCACTCGCACTAAAGATCGCTTAAATTTCTCTCCACTTATTCCTCTCTACTGATCCGAATGATCTATCAGTATTGACATCAGGTTATTTCCTAATTGTTGACCCTCTGTTAGCGATACTGGAATCTGGCATATCGAATTTCAACACAAAACAGATCAACACGATAGCGTAGATTAATAGTCATTATTACCAAATAATTGCCATAATAATGGGCCATTATTATACATAATATTTTACTAATATAATATTAAAGTAGGTATGAATACTTTTATTTGCTATAATATAATTATATTACCTGCCTATTGGCTATTAGCTCAATATAAAATGATAGAGTTTGCCCGACTGTACGAGTTAAAATATGCATGCTAATCATGCATAATGTTAATATAAATTATTATATATTAAATATGCTAAACTTTGTAAAAAAATCATTATTTGCTCTTTTCTAGGGTTAACTTGAAAATGAAAAACGGGTTTTCTGGGAAATGTCGACTTCGACGACAGTTGTGTAAATGAGTGCTAATGGCATGCCCTAACCTAACCTACCGTTTGGTAAAAATAAATTTTTTTAAAGTGATTATTTCGTTTGTATAGAGGGCTGGGGTAATGTTACACCAGCCCCCTATTATACATGGTTTTTCTTTTATAAATAACAAGTAAAAAAAGGTCGTATAAATTCTAAAAATATTCATGCTAATAAGTTCAAACATTTTTTACAGATAATTTGATGCTTCCTTGGTTACACACAAGACAATTTTACAAATTGCGATATATTGCCTGAATCCGTTTGTAAGTATCAATTTCTTTATATCATGTATTACCTATACAATTTTTGGCTGAATTTGTTTTTGTTTTTAGGTCTCCCGTTGTATTATCCAAAGCCAATTTTCCATCAACACTCTTTAAATTCAACAAATTATCAAGATCTAAGGTATACATTTTATAATTGGTTTTATTTTATTTATACTATAATTTGTTTGAAGGTATATATTATTATTTTAATCAATGTTAATACCTACTCGTTTAGTTTATATTATTCATATTTTTTAATCCATAAAAACTAATGATAAAATCGATAATGGACTAATGAACTATCTAACTATGCCATCATTTCGATACAGTCGTTCAGAGTTTAGACAATAGAACATTAGGCTGATAAAAATAGTGTAAAAAAGTTTGAAATATTATAAGCTCTAAAAAAATAAATCATTTAAATTTAAGTTGGATTACCCAATAATATATAATACAAGTACAATAAGTAATAACCAATACACAATTTAAATAAATAATGTACCGCGAAATAAGATAAATTCAGACAAATAAGTTTTTAATTATTTATATAAGAGCTTTCTGAGATTCGATAAATCTAAATTATTACAAAATTAAAAACGTATAGCCGTTTAAAAAAATTTCATCGGTCGATATTATTCCTACTTCCAAAATCACATAGATGCTATCTGTATAAACAATTTATATTCAAAAACTCTATTTTTATGATTCAAAACTCATAATAGGTACAAAATATTGTGTGTTTATATTGTTCAAATGTTGAAGAGTATTTTCTTCAATGGATTTGTAATTTTATACACTGCATGAATGAGTTTAAAAACCAGTTCATCAAAAAAAATCTTGGAAGTAGTAATGATAAGTTAAAAAATTGATGTTTCGTGTGTAACTTAGGACATTTAGTGCGTATTAATAAATACTTATTGACGTACCACAAACTAAATACTTCTTTTTTTATATAATATTAATTAGTATTTTTTTTATTTTTTAATTCACAATTTTTTACTAAATATTGGTATCAATAAACCTATTTTTATTTAATTATTATATATTCATTAGAATTAATAAATTATCTTATTTAACTTTAACTTCAATAAACACTATTTTAAAAGTGTGAAATTTAGTCCAAAATTCAACTGCTAATAGGATAACATCGTTTTTTAATGATTTTATATGGGTGTTTAGTGCTAACCTGTTCTGTAGCTAACTCCCGACAAACTTTGATATAAAAGTTGAAATAAGAAAAATGTAATTTTTGTGAGCTTATAAATATCTTTTAACATGTATTAGCTGTCTTCAAGATACATGTATAGAAAATAATAAATTAAATATTTGGTGAACATTTAAAGTATTTACGGTTATTTGTTTTTGAGTTGCACCACAATAAGAAAATCGCTATATAAGAAATACATTTTCCTGCAATGTCATAAAAATTTGAACTTAAACCGCTCATAAATAATTAATTTGATTTTCGGATAAACTTATTTTAGATTCTGAGAGGAGAGATGAATGTATTGATTTTACAATGATATGATGTGTGCCTTTATATTGATTTTTTTTGTGTCTGTCATCAGTGTTTATTTCAGGGGGGTGGGGGGCCCCCCCCCCCCCCGGAGAAAAA
>NW_019101255.1:0-3019 GCF_001856785.1 Myzus persicae | reverse complement strand
AGACTTGAATTCATTTAAGTATGTTGCAAATAGTTTGGTAGATGAAAACGTAAACAATCCATTGTTATATATTTATAAAGCAAATTTTGGGTATAAAAATTTGAAAAAACTTGCCGAATGTTTAATGTGTGTACCAGTTTCAACGGCCACTGCGGAGCGCTCTTTCAGTACAATGAATAGGATTATGAACAAAATAAGAAATAGAATGGGACAAGAAACTTTACAGTCCTGCATGAAAATTAGCACAGAAGGACCCTCAGAACTCGATGAAGATACTGTAAATGAGGTAATTGATTTGTATGCACGTCAAAAGCAGCGCCGGATTCGTTTAATTTAATTTAATAAATATAATAAATATTAAAATGTATATGACTTAAGCTAATATTGGTGTATTATTAATAATATAGTATAATGTATAAGTAATGTATCATGTATGTATAGTAAATGCGTGTTTTTTTTTTCATATAATTAATCAAAATTAGATTATTAATAATTTATTTATTCTTAGGTATCAATCTGATACCAATAAATTGAGCTTAAAATAATATTTTCACTTCTCTTAATTATTTACTTCTAAGACATACCCCCTTGAAAATTTACGATACCCCCCCTGGATAGAAGATCTGAAATAAACACTGTCTGTCATCACGGTTTTTTACAGTAACAGTGCTTCGATTTTCTTCAACAGCAACTTTTCTGTTAGGAAAGAGAATCTAATTGATGTATTTGGGGATTAGAAATTTTGAATTCTCAATAGTTCTCAAAGGCGACAGAAAAAATAAAAATAAATTAAGGAAAAACTGGAATTTTTACTCAAAACCATTTTTCTAAAAAATCGATTTTGGTTTTTAGTGTAACTCTAAAAAAACATAGATAAATGACATTTTCACTGACTATATTTTGTATTAGCATCTTATTGTAGAATTCTACACAATATAACATTTTCAAAATATTTACGTTTGTGTTGAACTGTTTATAGGCATATACAATTTTTGATTATTATTGGTTTTTTTTTTTTAACTATAATGTTAGGTGCTTTAAATGTGAGGCTTCTTCATGTCATTCTCTGTCCCTTTTACATCTTATGTTATACCTTTTATTATTGTGCCCCCCTTGTACAGATTGTAAATATTCATAAAATAAACGTCTTTTTAAAAAAAAAACTATAATATCGATAAAAAATTTTTCGCTCTGTTAAAAAACTTCTAAATGTAATACAAGGTTGTTCCTCGTAAGTTGTTGTTAATGGAAATTAAAAAAAAAATTAAGCGTAAATCCACAATAATTTTTTATAACCGTTCAAACTTAAATTTTGACAAAATTCATAAAAATCACGAAAATTAGCAAATTATATTTAGTTAGAAATTCATAAGAAATTTTATTTTTATATCTAAGATTTAAGAATTAAGTTTGTCTACCTTTAACAAAAAAAAAAAAAATTCTACCAGAAAATCAAATTAAATTTTTATGAGAGTTTGAAGTTGAAATTTTTACAACATTGGATATTCACTCGATTTCTCTTGTAGCGATTTTCTTATATTTTGTTGTAATTCAAAAACGAATTACTGTAGGCACATGTAACTTACACCAAATTTGTATTTTATAAATTCATAGACTTGACAACACTTTCAAAATATTTTTACTCGTTTTAAGCTGTCGACGGACATTTTCAATTTTCATTTATTTAAATTTTTTTTCTATAAATGTCAATAAAATTTTATTGGTTGGGTCAAAAAGCGTAATATTTAATATTACATATAATAATAAAATAAAAGATGTTGATGAACTTTTACTGCCCCGAAAGATGACGATTGACACAAAAAAAACATACATCATTGTAAATTCCATACAATTATCTCTCCGTTCAGAATCTAAAATTGTCAAATCTTCATATAAATACATTGTTATATTTAGTACATCTTATCCATAATACATGTATTAAATATTAAATTCAAGCGCGGTTCAATAAATCTAAATTAGTGACTGTATGGTGGGGGGGGGGTACTTAAATACCATAAAAAAATCCATCGAGAATATTTAAAATTGTTAGTTACCTATATTATAATATATGCTATGTTAAGTATATTTTATTTTTTAAATTATCGTAATGCGATGGGTTTTTAAAGCTAGTGTATCAATTATTTCGTCCTGTTACAACTACATCACGAAGAATATTCATAACCGCTAAACCATTCAATCGATTTTAACCAGTTTTGTTTCTTAAATAGGTTTTTTATAGTGCATAAAATGACAAAGAAACAGAGTAATGAGATGCCGTGTCTCTGCTGTACATTATTGTCACTACGCCTGTAACACCATCCCCCTTCCAATGACTACGCGACTGATTATAGTTAAATAATAGTTAATATTTATCATATATAATAAATTATAACTATTAAGTTTGTTGTATTTATTCAAAAATGTGTATTACTTAAGTAATGGATTGCTGCAATTTACTATTTGTGATAGGTAAATTATTAATTTATATGTTGTGATATTATTTTTAAGAGTTGTATTCCTAAGTAATGGACCTATGTCCTAAAGTGTTTACAGTTTGGTATCAATTAATACAAAACAATTATTAAATAGGTACTGTTTATGTCAATTTTATATGTTATATCTAAAGACCGGATTTAATTGCATTAAAAACACTCAAAAATTGCATAATAAAATTGTATAATTGCACCAAAAATCCCATAAAAATTGCAAAATAAATTGCACTATAAAAATGCAAGTCGTATTTATATATTCATTAATTAATATTACATTAATTACATTTAATATTAATTTTACATTTTTGAATTAAAATTGATGATTAAATACATTTCTAAATTATTTTCATTTAAATTAAATCTTCTATTAGTTAAAATATGTTTGTACAACTAGAAACTACGTTCTACGTCAACACTCGTTATTGGTGCATATTTAAAACAATTTAATAAAGTAGGCGTTATATCTAAATTAACATTTGCTTTACCTGACATGACTTCATAGTAACACTTTAAAGTTTTATACCCTT
>NW_019101254.1:0-12481 GCF_001856785.1 Myzus persicae | reverse complement strand
AATACCCGACAATATAGTAATATAATAGAATATATATATATTTACAACTGGCCTTAACATACACTGAACGTTACATGTTCTTTCTTTTTGGCAAAAATGAATTTAACCTACTGTAGTACTAATGCTGATAGTAAAATAAATTACTTTATCACAATATAGCGCATCATCATACATATCTGTGACAGACCGTCTTCACTCAGAATCGTTTTTCGTATGCAATGATCATTGAATTCAAATTTAACACCTTCCATTACACTATTACAGTCACCCACTTGTAATCTACTGTACAGTAGAGCGACATAAACTTACCAGCTTTTTTGAATATACTTTTAAAAACTATATTCCGAACCCTCGAGATTTTTTGTACTACTTAAGGGGTGTCCAATGGCGGTACAAACTTCTGTTTTTCATATGAGAACCTCCGCCACGCCTCTTTAGAACGGATTAAAAGAGTATTATTACAATTGTTTGTTACGCTAACATAAATTACCTACACATATTTTAGCAGCAACTGTTTTTCGTTTAATTGTTGTAGTTGTAGACAAAATATTCTTCTTCTTCTTGAAGTTCCTATCCGTTTCGGATGTTGGAAATAGGGATGGCAACGATATATCGATATTTTCGATATATCGATATTTTTATATCGCTCGAGGACTTCGATAAATATTCACTTATCGATAAAATTTCGCGATATAACCGATATATCGCAGTTTCACGTATAAATATTTTTTTTTCTTATATCGATAATACTATCGATAAATTCATGGTTTTAATAATCTAAGACCGTGGTTTTAACTTTCTAATGAAATTACTGATGTAATAAGTAGAGATGATCAGACACCATCAGAAACATTTGATTTATGGTCCTTTCACACTTCAGTGGCAACAGCACAAGTAGTAAATAGAACAGCTCCTATTTACCAAGAGGTAAAGCTTCATGTTATTCAATAATATTATGTTTTTATATAAAATTCTTACTTTTGGTTTGTTTAGCTGTATGATTATTTGGCAAAGCCAGTTGTTGAGATAACTGCAGAGCCATTAAATGTTTGGGAAATTATGAAAACGATGTATCCCAATCTATATGAAATTGCTCGACAGAAACTGAGTATTGTTGCCATATCAGTGTCTTCTGAGAGGCTTTTTTCTAAATCAGGGAATATTATTTCAAAAAAACGAAATAGATTAACTGGAAAAAGGCTTTCGAAATTAGTATTTATGAGCTCTTTAAGCGAGGAAGACTGGTTCCAAACTGATTAATAGTGAATATTTTGTTGCTATAAATGATCAGTTTTTGGTTCTTTGATTTATATAATTTAGTATTTACTATATACATACTTCAGTTTTAGACTTATTGTAAAGTTAAGTTGACTGTTTGTTCTGAAATCATAACAGTGATTATGAACACTATTATTATGAAAACTATTTTACATTATATAATTTATAAGTTATGACAATGCTATGTTTATTGTGTTCTACAAAAATCTTATACTTTTATTTAGTGTTTTTAAACAAAATAAATACTGGTAAGCACTAAGCAGCTGAAAAAAATGTTTGGTATTTACTAATTTATAATTTTTATTACAACTCATACAGTCTGAGTAGTCTGACAAAATATTATTATTATTATCATTTTTTAAATATCGATACTTTTTGTCGATATATCGATATATCGATATATCAGGGATCACGATATATTGTTATCGATAGTCAACGGATAAAATATCGATATCTCGATATATCGCAGTTGCTGCGATTTTTGCCATCCCTAGTTGGAAATCACATTGAATATTGCTTCTATTTCTAGTGATGAACAAAATAGTTCAATTGATGTTATACTAAACCAGTCTCGGAGATTTTTTAGCCAATATATTCTTCGTCTGCCGGCGCACTTCTCTTGCCTTTTATTTTTCCTTGAATAGAAATTGCAGCAATCCATATCTATGGTTATTTCTGGTCATGTGACCCAGGTATATTCTAATTTCCGTGTTTTTATAATTTTCAGTAATTCTTTTTCCCTTTGCGTTCTTTTTAGTACGCATACGTACAACAAAATAAACAAAATATAAAATTATAAACAGAAGATATTATATTATTTCTGTGCAATACTATTGCGGAAATAGTCTGCACAGCGATTCTTTCAGTAAGGAACACACTCCGTGTTTTGAAAATTATTAGCTTTTTCAAATAAATGTTTACACCATTTAAGGACTGTCCAGGTATTCTGCATAGATACAAACTTATTTTTTTCAAATAAGAACCATCATTATTTGCTGTAAATTACTAAGCAGATGATTTTTTTTTTGAAAGTGTTGATGTATCTAAATCAAAATTTGAACATGAAGCTTTTGAATTTTTGAGTTATTCAACATGGTGCAATAATAATAATAAATTCATGAAAATGGGTTTAGAGTGTTTAGACGGTATATGAGGACATTGTGGTTTCAACATTTTTTTCTTATAAATATGAATCTATCAACGTTCATAATAATTCGTATAAATGGTCCAAGTATGATAATAACTATATCCAATATTACATCTAGTTTATATTTTTGTAAAACCTTTTTAAGGACGAAGGACTATAGTACTTAACATAAAAATTCAAACAACTAAGAAACTACTCGTTCGAATTCTGAATTAGGTAGTACAACGTAATTTTCAAAAAAAATTATTTTCATTAAATAATTTACAGCAAAAAATATAATTTAGTATCTTAAAATATATCGTATTTTATTTCTCATTCAAACATAGTAAGTAGGTATATTATCAAACATCGATAATATACTGAAATATCCATCGATACCTCGAGCCACCCGTAACTGGAGAACGAAAGTCTTATCACCGTTTTCTGTTATTCTTCGGTGTTGCATTCTAACGTACACTGTTCTATCAGTTATTATAATATTACGATCGATGTGGTATTTCACGTCTTCGATGCTTGTTATTTTAGTCCAGTGATGCCCAACCTTTTTTCTTCGATGGCCTTTGATATAGTAAAATGTTGCATTCGTGAGGACCATCTGCATACCTGAAAGAAAAAATATAAATAATCGTAAAAAAAAGGAAATTTTAACATCTTGGAAATATAATATCGTGTATTTTATGTACATTTGTTATTTTGAGTTATTAGAAATTGGCCGGGGGCCACTTCTAAGTTCTAAGGACTTGATCAGCCACGCTTGTCACAAGGGCATCACTGTATCATACAGGATTTCGACCCCTTTTTGATGCTGTTATGACGGCCGATCCTTTCCCACCCTTTCGTTACGAGAATTACTGTCATTTTTCGTTCGACGATTCTTTGACCGTGCCCTCTGTCGTCGTCGTCATCACGGTATTCGCACTTGCATTCGGGGATTGCCAATGCTCTCCACCGTGAGCACCACTTATATTACTATTATAATATTATTATACAGCTGGTACGCTCTGTTACTGTTCTGTTTATTTTTAAGAAATATTCGAACACGGATTCAAAAATATACATTTTATTTAAATACCCACGTATACCAAGTACGAAGTAAAGTGTTCTTTTCAAGACTGATGATCAAACGTCATTATTTTATTTTATTTTTTATTAATTGATAGTAACTCCCGCGAGAGTACGCAGTATATTTAAGTTAAGTAGTTAACGTTAAGTCGATTTAACTCAGTATGAGCAGCAACTAAAGCGCTAGTACACATTTTCAAGTAACATAATAGAATGAACTAAAAACAAAGTAACAGTTTTTTAACTTACGATTATCATTAAAAAATAAATCGAAGTCAGATATATTATCCTTACAATAATGTATAGAACTCTACTGATGTGACTATGGAGAACAAAATTTTCGGTTACCCGGTGCAATATAAAATAGTGAATCATGTCTAGTATTGACTGAGGGTGCTCTAAGGCCAATAAGACTCAAGAGCTCAGGACAGTCGGCAGTGCCATTTAATAGCTCATATAAAAATAAACAGTCGATGTAATCACGCCTTCTACCTAGATGAAATAATCAACATTGGTTCTCAACTTCGGCAATAGGCAGACCACATACAACTTACAAGTTTAGTTTAAAGACAATCATTCTAATAAAACTTCTTCGGATTTTATCAATATTATCGATTAAGTCTATTTGTCAAGGATTCCAAATCAGTGAACCCAACTCCAAGGCCGACCGAACCAGAGCAAAGTACGGGACTTTTAGACACGCGTAACTCATATCCGCACAGTTGATGAGTTTAATAAAACCTAAGTTTCTAAAAGCCTTTGCACAAATGGTTTCTATATTATGGCGTTTGAACTTAAGTTCGAAGATAAAATTATACCGAGATCCCTAATCTCGTTCACCACATTGATTCTAGCGCCAACTAGATTATAATCCAAAAGCGTTGGTGAGCGTTTGTGATAGAAGGATATTTGCATACGTTCATCTATGTATTTAAATGTAATCCGTTGTCTGAACACCATGTTGAGAAACGATCCAGGTCCATTTGCAGTTTAAACGATCACTAATAATACGATATATTGTAGAATATATTTATTTTTATATCATCAGCGAATAACAAGAACTTACTATGTTCAAAGACTGAATATAATTGAATAATAAATGTCGTTCAAGTTTAAATATCATACGAGTTTTATAAAAAGCTTTCATGAACAACACTTTTTGAAGTCTACACATCAAACCCACACACAGTCTAATATCATTACAATGTTCATTTACAGGTTTATTTACGATTTACCTAAAATGTTGTATTGGTAGTCAGATACATGAAAAAAATAAATTGACGTTAAAGCCAAAATTATATTTATCTACCTATTGTACATTAATCATATTGTTATGTAGTGTAATGTTCGTGCATAACACGCAGTAACCACTCCCCTCGGAAAACACGCCACAAAACAAATGGTTCTGACTTACAAAAATAATCATGGACAATTTGAATTAACTTATTAGATGTAATTTCGTCTTATCTCGTTGACCGTGAAATTCAGAAATTCGTACGATAGAATGATGTGAGAACGACCAAATAAATAGTCGTTAATCACCGTAATGTTATCGGCTTTATTGAGCCACGTTCTGAATGCGGATACAATTCTTATATTTTACATTTTGTACACTAAGCTAATCGACCTGCTGGGGTATTTTAATATTAAATTTAGATAAGAGAAAAGTATGTATAGTTTCAGCAGAAAAATAAAATATCGGGTCATTAAATACCTACCAAAACCTTGTGGTTTTTAACACGCTATTGCAGTGGTAACATACCCGCGTCATAACATACCTTACCGACGCACGTAATAATTCGAAGGGCGTGAAAACTCATTTACAACAACGTTTTAGATGATTATTAGATATAATTGTTTTAATGCCAACTGAATATGAGCATTGTTTTGTGTTGAAATATATTGAGTGAATATCGAATCAAAAATACCGTAAAAACAGTACTCATCGGTGCAAATAGTAAGCAATACCTATTACCTATTACCTATAGGTTTGCAATTAAAACATCATACCGCATTTACGTATAATTTGTAACTTTTTCTGATTGCAATAATAATATTTATCACTCTTAAATGCCACGAACAAAAAATTATAGTTATTTATTTTATATTCAAACGATCGAGAACAAGCGATTTTACTAAAAAACAATAACATATCAAACGTAAAAAACTCTTAGATGGTGATATTATTGTTAACCTAGCTAAATTATATTGTGGGTTTAAAAAAACACCACAAAAAGTCTAAACGCGCGAAATCGAACACACGTACGAGGTAGGTATAGGTACACAGCCGGTGTATTATACACATTTTTTAACATACCGCCAAATTGCTTAAAAAAAAAAACATACATCATAGATATTATAACACACACAACTTGTCGTAAAATTATTTACTCGTAATATGAAATGGCATAGGTAATAATATTCATAAAATGGAGTAATATAGACTATAGAGTGCACCCTGCAGCGGGTTAACCCTCCCAAAACCATAAAACAATAATAAATAAACAATGAAGAAAAAAAATGGTTATCATTATTCCATATTGATTATAATTTAGGTGCATGAGACCAATATGTGATTCTACACAAATGTGTAATAAATTTACATATTATTAGTCCCCCTCCATTGAAATATTAAATTAGGAAAAAATGTTTGGTATAAAATACCTGCAAACTAATATATTTTGCACAGTCAAAGAGAAAAGTGTGCAAAAAAATGATATTATGAACTGTAAATATATATATATACATATTTTGTTCAATAGTTAAAAAAGTGTACCTGCATAAATTATTTTTCCCGAAATGTATTCCTGAAGGTTTTCTCCAAGTTTAAGATGGTAATTGATAACCAATACCGATCGTAAATATACCGTTGGTCTTACCTTATATACATCACGGCTTTCTAAATTTAAAGTATGCACTTTCTTGACGTGTCCAGAGCAGACTCGACGTACGTTGCACTAGCCTGGCCAATTTTCAAAATCAAAATGTTTTGAAATAAATATTAGCTAAAAAATAAATATTTAATTAGCATAGATTTAATTTTCACGAAACTATTCAATGAGCGAAATCGAGCTTCGTGTTTTTACCGTAGCACCATCCCGGCACTATAATATTAAAATTATCTACATAATAAGCCTACATTTTAATCTAATTCGAACATTAGATATATCATAACATAGTACGTATATAGATACAACGAAGACAGATAACTAAAAATTATAATAAATTCAAATATATATATATACATTTTGTCATAATTGTTGACAAATATTTGGTGCGTTGTTAACACGGATTTGCACGAAAATCATTATTATAATGTAAATTTATAGTACAAAATGTTGTATAAATTATATATTTTATTAAAATATTAATGTGAATAGTTGAATAAAAAATCTATCATTCCACGACGTTGACACCAGGCAAATTGTAGAGGATAAAGAAGAACTCTAACCTATTTGAGAAAGTAAATCGTTATTTAATAACATTAAATTAATGAAAATCAGTTGGGTCAAAAAAAAAATTGATGAAAATTAAATATTAAAAATGTTATATGGAAAAGTTAAAATTTATTTTAATTGTTAACTTAACAAAAACTTTTTAACTAGTTTATTTAATTTGGAATGTTCTCCGTACCTACTAAATAATTGCGTTGTGGCTTTTTAATTGATATTCATTTTTTTATTTTTTAAATCTAAATTCAGTAAGAAAATTTATAATTTTGAGAACAAAAGCCTATTTGAATAGAAAATTAAAAAATCTATTAATAATTTAATATTAATAATTGAATAAAAAATAATGTGTACTTATTAAAAAAATCTTAGAGAACTAAAATCTTAACTGGACAACAGGAAACCTAGTTCAATTAAATTAAAATATTTATTAATTAAAAACACTTTAAGATACTTACCACATATATTTAAGTCAATTGATTTACCTCAAATTAAAATCTAAGTGTTATTAAACTAAATGTATTCAAATTTATATGCATGTACATATTATATATTTATATTTATATCAATATTATAATTATTAAATTCTAACCAAATTAATATGAAATGATTGTTCACCAAATATCTTATCATTAAACGTATTAAAAACATTAATATTGTCCATACAGGTGAAACACAGTCTATAATATCATTAAAAATATATATATATTTGTAATAGTACTGGACGAAATATTTAAATCGACGAGATGCGTGTGGCTTGTCAATAAGTTCTACACTTTGACTCGGGGACGTGCCTGGAAATTTTTATTTTAAATTGATGTTTATTCACAAGTTAATTATCTACTAGAACTCGATACCAGGACAACATTATCCTCTTTAAGAGGACGCTGATACTCACGTGTATTGTCTCCGTCTTACAAATGCGCAGCCAGTCATCTTTTCTATTTCGCTTCAAAGTTATGACTGCAGCCTCCTCGGTTCTTTCCTGCGCAAAACAGTGTTTTCTACGACTTCATGTTTTATAAGACGGAGCAACCCATGCGGGTGTTGCCATGGTCAAGTACGTACTTATGTACATGGGTGTAGCGTCCTCTTAATGATTTTTTTAATTTTTTTTTTTTAATAGTGTACGCAAAGATTTATTACTATTACTAATTATATAATACTACATATACAATACTTTGGTGTGTTTATTTTTTTCATTAATTGATTGATATGATACCAATTAATAGATATATTAATTTTTGAAACATTGAATTCATTAAAACGAGGAATAAATGGAATTACAATTATGGTTTTGTAATGTGATTACTACTTATATAGGTGAAGAATAAATAAAATAATAATAACTGAGGAATTTTGAGGGACATAGGAACACCCAAGTGTATGTTTAACACTATTTATCTATAGGAATATTAAGTATATTATATATAATTTTATATTATATGAGTAAATTATTCATACGTGCGTGCTCACGAAGTAGACAGTAGACTACTCCGTTAGTATTTTTTTTTTTTTTTAGTGTGCTATACATATAGATATTATGTGAAAAATAGAAGTTACATTATAATATTATGTGTCACTAAATTGGTCGTTATTACGTTGCACTTGGGAAAATGAATTAGCGTTTATAAATAAGAATTGTGACTTATAACATGTACTTCGGTAAATCGGGTATATGTCAATTGCGCCAGAAATCACAGATAAGGAAAAAAAAATTATGGGATTCAAAAAGGTTATACATCAACTGCGCCGGACGATATTTAGGTCCAAAAAAGATTATACATTAATTACGCCGGCAATACTGAAGTTGAAAAATAAGCTGATTACACACTAGGCGATTTGAACGTACTCGTCTGCGTTTATATTACACACGGACGATTTAAAATCGCGACGTTTTAAACTGTACATACTATACGTTATCTATCTACATGCAATAAATTGGTCAAATCGGAATATCCGCTAATAAAAATGAGATAACATGATAATATGACGGTACTATCAATATGTTTCAATTTGTGAAGTCGGTAAGTCACCATTACAAGAAATGAAATTTTAATACTTTTTGACAATTTATTCATATGTAATTTATCATCGTTTATTTACATGTATTTTAATTTTTTAAATTTTTTATATTTTTTAAATTACACTTTATTTTATATGTTTGATAATTATATTATAATCTAATAATAGTATAATAATATGATATTTTATATTGATATTTTATATTTTATAATATCTTCCTGGCACAACAGATATATATTATGTATACCAAATTAATTTGTGATAAATTTATTGGCGCAAAAGACGTATACCATTTTCGTTTGGGATAAATCCACCGGCGCAAAAGATGTATAAATTTCAGGTACTCTAGAAAAATCGGCGCAATTGACAAACACCGGGTAAATCAAACTAAAATAGGGAAAAGTTTATCTAATTCATAATATGAACCTATATATTATTATTAATTATTATTATTCTACGATCGAGGAGTGTCAAAGCACGATGACGATAATATAGTATCTCGCGTATTTTATGTATACGTTGCCCTTGGAAATAAAATATTCGTCCACGAACGAATATTGGGTAGCACATTGAGTGTGGCATTAAATATTCATCTTAAGTCTAAAAAGTGAATTTAAGCTCCAAAAGAATACGAAAACAAACTTAGGTAGACATCGTCCCTTTCGGTGAAATCCTTAACGAATCACATGCAATGCAGTTAATCACCGCACACGTAAGAAAGCTATACTGCAGCGAATCTGAACGAAAATAAAATTTTAAAATTTTACCGTACTGAACGCAGTGTGTTTTTTGTTCATATCCGATTTACTTATTGAAATTTTAGATACGTTGACCGGCTTTGTCCTCTGTAACGATTTTGGTAATTGCCATAATAGGCAATGAATATTATTAACTATATGATAAATCAATATGATGAATCCACGGATTTAATATTATAGTACATATTTTCATATCAAAGAACAAAGAGGTTACAGTGGTAGGTTACAGTAGGTTCCGTGCTTACAAATTGTTCATTAAAATTTTTTTATTATAACCAAAATAGTTAATAATTTTAAATTTAAATGTATTTTTTGTAATTATTTTTTTTTCAGTAGGTACCTATACTCTTACCTACCTGGGTAATAAGTTCAACAATATGAGCTTACAATAATACTAATTTTTATATCAATATAACCCGTTGGATGCTTAATTTTTATTTTACCTACCTATATAGTTAGATTATATATCTCAATTTTTTTTACAAGATTTTATTCAAAGATTATTTCTTTTATGCCTATACGTATGACGGCAATAAAATAAAAAGTCAAAATCAAAGTCAGTTAGTTGTATACACTATACTAGATAATTATCAGTAGTTAAAATTAGTCTCCGAATTTGTTCAACGGTAACACCAGGCTCATTCAGGCACATTTTATTATTTTATTGTTAATTTTTTTATTTTACTTTTTGTCATATACCGTCTCTAAAATAACACGCATTCAAATTATATTATGTTCAAAAATATACCTATTTAGTATGACCTATGCATCAAAGACATTGCAGATATCGTACATAAAAATGTTATTAAATCAATACCTAGTTATTTTAAGTGTTTTTTTGAATATCTTATTCAACTACGATTCATTAGCTTTATTCATAATAATTTTGATAACATTTCTTCACAAGTCAGTTATATACTAGAACACGACTACCGGGACTTAATACAAAAATGTTATCCGGGTAGCTATATGGGTATTTATAGAACCTATTGTATAAGCTAGAAATTTTTAACAAATATCGGATGAATTTTCAAAACTTGCTCTTGATGAAATAATCTGTATTTAATTGTTTATAATATGTTGATTTATGTGCATTATATTATATACCTACCTATTAATGATATTTTGTCCCTTTTTATTTTAATAATTCATGCAAGGGGTTATTTCTATTACTATTTAATAATTACTATACTATTAAAATTACTATTTTAGAGTTAAAATAATAATAACATATACTATGCAGGTATATAATTAGTACCTACAATTCCAACTCAAACATTTTTTACGAATACTATAACTGAGAGACAAATTAATTTATATTATTTCATATATAAATAATAATTACCCACACTAAATTTAAAATTTGACAATTTTAATGTGTTTTTAATGTTTTAATTTGTGTTGTTTATTTCTAGGGTTCGGGACTTCTTGCACTTAAAATTATCGAAATATGCAGTCAAAATCGTCAACGTATGCTTTAAAATATGCAGCTAATTTTTTATTTTGTTTTTAAAAAACGCATAAGGTATATTATAAATTATTATTATAAAAATAAAAATTTAAAAATTAGGTAGGTACTTAATATAATAAAAATAATTTTTACATCTCCATCTGTATCAACCTAGGATTCATTAGGTTTTACCACAACTATACAATTGTCGATATTGTCGATAAAAAGGTTGATTATCAAGCGATAAAGAGTCTATCGTCGTAAACAGATATACGTGTTAGATACGACAGACTATGACCATCTAATTATGATTTTTCCCGACAATTTTACGTTTATAAAAATATAAAATTGTGAAATATGCCCAAATATGTTAAAAATTGCTCAAATATGCGCTTTTCTTAAAATATGACGAAATATGCAAAAATATACAAATTCAAAATTAGTATTTAATTTCATCATTTCATAAAACACATTTATAACTCACTTAGAATAGACTACGACCACTACAAAAAAACATGCAAATGCAAGAAGTCCCGAACCCTATTTATTTCCTATAAATATTGTAGTGTAAATGATATGTAATAATAATAATATTTTCTATCAAAAACCTTGAAAATTTAATACAAGTTTCCTTATAATATATAATAATTATATTTTAGCTATAAGTTTCCATCCACAATGCAACCATCAAAATATTTAAACTAATTTTATACTTTTATTTCCGCGAATTCTTCTTCACTATTCAGTGTGCATATTTTACTTTTTACATCATTTTAAAATTTTATTTATAAAGCTATATGGTATGAAAAATTAAAAAAAAATTAATTCAAACATGAATGTTCAGTACTGTTCAGTGTTCATCGAATGAAAAATAATAATTATTGATTTTTGTGGGACATAAAAGCGCCATGTGTAACACTTTTTATAATACTGGTATTTATTATTATTCAACGAACAGGGGGCGGCGAGACAATATAAAGTCTAAAAGTACATCTAACACTACAAAAGTATATGAAAACTAACTTACTAAACATCGACTCTTTCGGCGAAAACCAAGCCGTATAACGTTTCACCACCACCGACGTGGAAACGTCACAGCTTTGAACTATATTAATATCGTGATTTATAAAAAATAAAACCGAACGGAACGCAACATTTTTTTGTTCGTGCTCAGTCTGCTTATTGAAATTTCAGAATCGTTACCACCGTCTACGTCTCACGCAACGGCTGCTAATTGCCATAGACGAGAGATATTATCATATTTTTACTTGATAATGATGAATTCATAGATATAATACAATTTATTTATTAA
>NW_019101253.1:0-12370 GCF_001856785.1 Myzus persicae | reverse complement strand
TTCAACATCACTGACTTCTTCATTTTCTGACTGAGATGGTTGATCATAATGAAGCTTGGTGTTATGTTTTTTATCACATCTTTTACAATTGCTGAATCTGCATTCGCTAGCTTGATGACCCGGTAACATACAGTTAAAACATAACTTATGGTCAGCTACTATATCCTTGCGTTGAATTACCTTTATATCATTGAATCTTTGACATAAGTATAACTTGTGAGGTTCTTTGCATAACACACATGATGGTATCCATTTTGGTTGGTCCAGCTTCTTTGTAAATAACACCTTCTTAGAAATTGGTCGCCTTCGAGTGTCTGAAGGCCCGGCCTCTGTAAGGCTATTGAAGTCACCGACCTCATAAGCAGATATTCTATTGGCTAGGAATACCTCGAGGTCAGTAAACTTTGGTAATTCTTTAGTGTTTTGGCGAAGTTGCCACTCGCCAACAGTGATGTTGTCTAACTTATAACATATCAGTGTGACAAGCCACGCGTCCCATTGCATAATTGGTTGCTCCAATGCTTCTAACGCCTTAACATGGGATGTGACATGATGATGAAGCCTTTGAAGTTCACTTGCTCTTGCATTCTTTACCTTGGGCGTTTCTAATAATGATCGAATGTGTGATTGAATTATGAGGGAATGGTTTTCATATCTCATAACAAGTGCCTCATATGCTCGTTGATAATTGTCACCAGTAGTGGGAAAACTTTTAATGATTTCACTAGCTGACTCACACATGCATGCCTTTAAATAATGTAATTTTTGCACCTCAGCTAGTCCCTTATTGTTGTGAAACATGGCATCAAACGAGTCCTTGAATGGTGGCCAATTTTGCATGTTACCATCAAACACAGGTGCAGGTACTGAAGGCAATCGCATAGTATCATTGGTATGACTTTCATTTTGCATTGTCACCTGCTTTATCTTCTTCGACCGTAATGCAAGTAGTGAAGCTTGAACGTTACATACTAACTCATTGAATTGAATTCTATATTGACTTTGGCTGTCCTCTAGACTATTATCCAAGTGTTCAATTTTATCCTGGATCTCTTGGAATTGCTTGACTGTGTTTTGTATTTGCTCCAGTCTAATGTCAATTGATTGATAAGCAACAGTGGATTCTTCAAATTCACTGATAAATTTTAAATGCGCTGATATTTCTCTCATCAAACCCACCCTACGACGCACTAATGTATTAGACACGTTAGTCTCAGTCTCTGGTATGCTATTCTTTGGAGCTGCTGTGCCGGTCATCCTTAACAAGCTCAACGTAACTTCTTCAAACCCAGTTAAATGTCTTGCCCCGTCAACTACGTCTACACCACCATCTCCAAAATCTCCGCACTCATCCAACCTACCTTTAACAATGAAGCCTCCCAACGCACCTGAAGGAAATACCCAGCCATCAAAAAACCCTAATGGAAATGTACACAAAAAATCGAAAGTTAGAACCAGCACCAGTTCAAATGATAGCTTCTATTCAAATATCGATGTAGGGTTAAATCCAACCAAAGATCTGTTCAACTCCAACCCTCAAATGTCATTATCACTCAATCAATTTAAAGATTTCTTCGAAAACTCGCAAGGTTGCACTGATCTCGAGAGTTTACGTATGGAGCACAATAGCAGTCCAGAAAATATAATCCAAATCATTACAAACATCTACCCTGTCGTAACAACTAAAAGTATCAAAAACCGTCTAACCTGATTATCAAAAGCACTCGAAAAAGTTCGAAACATAAATTCTAGTCAGACTTTCTAGGCTGACAGCAATGATGACGAAACCTACTAGCTTGTTCGATATCCATTCACCTACTACGTACCAAATAAAATAAACAGTCTTAAAATACTTCAATGGAATCCAAATGGATTCTACTCCAAATTAGATGAAATCAATTTACTATTAAACAAATACTAGCCAATCTCAATATGTCTACAAGAAACTAATTTTATCAACGACAAGGTCTGCTCCTTAAAAAACTACACAACGTACTACAAAAATAGAACCAATGGTGTCAGAGCCAGTGGTGGTGTGGCAATCTATGTAAATTCAAATTATCACTTCGAAGAAATTATCATTAATACCAATCTAGAAGTGGTCGCAGTAAAAGTAGATTGGGGTGTCATACAAGAATTATCAAGCAGTGACCACTTTCCTATCATTATGACGCTAAATCACACAAACTCCCATAATCATTATACTAGAAAAAAAATGGAAATTAAAAAATGTCGACTGGAATATATATCAAACGGAAATTGATAAAAATATTGATTCAACTCCTTGGACTTATACTAATAATGTAGAAGATAAGATAAAATTGTTCACCGACCTCATAATAAATACAATCTCTGACGTTTTCGAATTAGGAGTCCCTTTTACACAAATAAAAACACTGTTGGTAGGGTAAACCGTTTTTACAGATCCTTAAGAGATAACCAAAAAAATAGGACAGTTTTTTTACTTTAACAGTAGTAACTCTAGTTTGAATTCAGACTTTTTGAAATTTAAAGAAACGCAACAATTAATTAACTTACCGAGCCCCACAACAACAACAAGTCAAGGTTCAATTCTCAACAATCCTATCACTATGTCAGAACTTAAATCTAGTCTTGAAGGAAAAAAAGTAACAGTTGTGGACCAAACAACATACCGTTCTTATTTCTCCAGAACATCTCCATTAAAGGTAAAATCCTACTCCTCGAGTTGTATAACAATGTTTGGTCGTCCGGTATTATACCATCGTTATGGAAAAATGCTAGCATTACCCCTATTCCTAAGAAAGAGCAAGACAAACATAAACCTTCAGGATATCACCCTATTTCTGTCTTAAGGAACCTGAGCAAAACACTTGAAAAAATAATTTTTAACAGGCTTAATTGGTATGTACAAAGATTTAATCTGTTATCTCCAAACCAGCACGGATTTAGGAAATCTCACTCAACTTCGGAATGCCATGATAAAAATTGAAACAGAAATACTAGAATCTTATGCCAACCAACAAACCATGACTCTCATTAGTCTAGAGTCTAGACCTTCAGAAAGCTTATGACACAGTCTGGTGACATAGTCTTAAATATACTTAAGAAATGGGCAAATGTTACAATTTATAACAAGTTTTCTTAAAGAACGTTCTTTCCAAGTAAGAATTAATGAACACACGTCAGATAAATTTGATCTCGAGAACGGAGTCCCACAAGGATCCCCCCTGAGCATTCTACTTTTTCAAGCTGCAATCAACAACCTACCTTATGAAATTTCACATCCTGTCAAATCAATTATGTTTGCGAATGACACATATTTATCTCAAAGGGAAAAAATTAAATCAATGACACATCAACTCCAAGATTGCCTAAATGATCTGTCCAAGTGGTGCTTCCACTCAGGTTTTATTTTCTCACCAGAAAAACCAAATGTATTAAGTTTACCAAAAAGAAACAAAGTTCAAAACCAAAGTTATTTTTAGGAAACACACCCTTACCCTTTGTAAACAACATATAAATTCTAGGTTTGATTTTTGATAGCAAGCTTACTTCTAAACCTCATATAAGTAAGATCAAAACAACCACGACAAAAAGTATCAATATCTTAAAAACGTTGAGCCACGCTGAAGCTGCAACTGGAGCATTTCGAAGCAGTCCCATTCCAAGTATATTATCTATCCCTAGAGAACCTCCCCTTCACATTCGTAGAATCAAATTAGCTCTAAATTATATTGCTCGCATCCTATCCTTCCCAGAAAACTCACCATTACCATTTTTAACACAAAATCGTTTTGCAAATACATTTTGCCACAATTCCAATCTAAAGAAACCACAGGCTTTAAGGATGTTATATGAAATATCACGCACCAATATTGATCCAAATTTAATTATCAAACGAGAATGCAGTGTGGTGCTTCCTTAGAGGGTTCTAACAATTCTTGTAGACGCCAGTCTAGCGGATCATAGTAAAAAAGAAATGATAATTTTTATATATAAAAATGTATTCAACGAAATCATAGACTCTTTTCCACCTAAACCACAAATCTATACAGATGCCTCCAAAACAAACTCAGGTGTTGCAATCGCTATCATAAATGGAGAGCAATTCATATCGTACAAATTACCAGACCATAACAGTATATATACGGCGGAATACTTTGCACCTCTAGAAAGAGCGCTCAAAACAATCTGAAATATAATTTACACTCAAGCATCCTAGCAATCAAAATAAGCAACATCATTGAAAAAGCCAACAAGAATATTCGGTTCATATGGACACCTGGCCATTGTGGAATTGATGGCAATGAGAAAGCTGACAAAGTAGCTCGTGAAGTAGTAAATAACCCTCTGACCTAAATACGCACGTACTCCTCACTCATCAACATCCATTGGAATGTCAACACCTTTTGTGCCAATTTATGGGAATCTGAATGGCGTCGTACACCCAATAACAAACTGAGAGAAAATAAAAATAACTACCGAATACTGGCCTAAACCCCATACATCAAATCGCAAAGATGAATTAGTTATCAATAGATTACTTATAGGTCACTCAAAGTTGTCCCATGGACATGTCTTATGTGCCTAACCTGCGGAGAACCTCTCACAGTCAAGCACCTCCTTATCCACTGCCGTATACATATAGATACCAGAAAAAGCCTAAAATTGCACGACAACCTTTTTTAAGCCCTCAGCCCTATCCATGACAACACCAACAAAATATCATATTTTTTAAACAAATTGATATGTATAATTTAATTTAAGAATCTATTGTATAAATATACTCTATTATGTACTAATTACCAATTTTTGTTGCAAGCTAATAACCTTAGAAATTGATGCTGTACCATGAATAAAAAAAAAATCATTATTAAAACGGGGAATTAAGAACACGCAATTAGTGATTTGGTGTGCCTCTAACATTATAAACATATATCTTATAATGCTCAGTTGCATAAGCTGTCTGAGTGCAAACAAAAGCCGTTGTTGCTAAGTCCCAGATGGGTGACCATTCAGGATGTTCACCAATAAGTCAAGAACTTACACATACATTTACAAGTGTTCAAAGTAACCGTTTCTAAATATTGCAAACAACTTAATATGGTTATAGTGATTAATTTAACAAAAATATATAAATACATATTTATGTGTAATATAATTATTAATTTATCTTTTTCTAGTGAATGAAAATTATGGTACTTATAGTATTTCATATGCTGATATTTTAAATGAAAAACTCCGTAAGTATAAATTATAAATTACTTGCATTGTTATACTCAAATGTTTTTTAATAACACAGCTATTATAGATGTTTAAAAACATTACGGTAAATAATACACACTTAAGTACAGATTAATCAAATATGTCATTAATATGTATTAATGATAATACAGAGAGCGATTTACATCAAGAATTAGGGAACCGATTTTTTCAAGAAATTGAGTGATATTAAAAATTGTATTTTCGTTGTATTTCTTATTGACAATAGGAATCGTATCACACTTACAAACAATCGTACGGGCGTCATTCGATTGCGTCCCATTTCAACCTTTTATACCTTTTCAGTATGTCGATTGCGTCCACAAGTCGGATAGGTAAATTATTTTTTCTTACCTTTTTATGTTCCGATTGCGTCCTGTTGTATGATATATAAGCATAACATTTTGTAAAACGAATAGTCATAATTAATAATTATTTTTTAAATAATAATAATACAAAAACTAATAAAAATAAATCCAAACATATAGGAATAAATAATTTAAATAATATATTTCTTGTCAGTGTTATAAAATAATAATAATACAAAAACATTTTTATTTGTGCAACTCCAACGCTCGACATCATTGGCCAACATTTTGTGGAAACGATATTTAAACTTATCAATTATACGGATTTCCTTATTTTTTTCACTAAAAATGGTATTCATTATTAAGTCTAAACTTTAAAGTATCTTTCAACTCTAAGGCACTTGAAGTACTAAATCGCCACGTGATCGTAAATCGATAAGAGTACCAGCCTACAGATAAAATGTTCGTAAACTCATCAAGTAAAAACCAATTCGTGTTTAAATATACCTCCACATCATGTATGACAAAAATATTAGATGTATAATATGACAATTTATCTGTCACATTAACGCTTACCTACTATACAATAGGACGCAATCGGCACACGGAAAAGGTAGGCAAAAAATCATTTACCTGCATCTGGGACGCAATCGACAAACTCCGAATCGTACAATAGTCATGTTAACCGACTTTAACCTATGTTTATATCACATATAAGTGTTAGTGGCTATTGAGTTATGATTTATAAATATATTTTCCAATACAATTTCTCTTAATTAATTTGGAAATAATTATTGACGTATCTGGACATCTGACAGCTATTATGATTTTTAAACTCCACATGTTTTTTTTTTTGATATTTGATCAATTGCTGAATATTGAGGGTCATATTCATGGTATCAGTCAAACTTAATAATTTTAATACAATCACATATTATGTAATGTTCACATAACTTACTCAATATAAAAGTATGTGTAATTGATTTTCTTGAAATATAAAAAAAAATCATCAAACTGAGCTATATCAATAATATAAATTATCTTTTAATAGCTACTGTTAAGAAATTAAAAATATATATTTCTAAAGGTAAGTATACATTATTATTTTGACGCGGTACCAAACACCTAACCCAACAGCTGACTACTGGACCGCACGCGCCCCACGCGGCGTCACCGGTCGTGGAGTCAGACAGACCCGCAGTTAGTCGGTTTTTCACCATCATCAAGGCCTAGTATCATTACGTCCCAGCGAGAAAAACAACCACCACACTCCATCGAATTATGTTTTTCTCATATCGTGCTATATTATTCGTTTCTGTGACACCACCAAATAATATATCACTACTGATTAGACATAAGCGAGTGAAGAAAGAATACCCGATTCTGTTACGGGTGATTGCAATATCTTATTGTCGGTTGAAATTAGGAGAAGTATTACATTTTCAATTGCCTTTTTTTATATGTTTAAGTTAATTGGACTATGGTATTGAGTTCTAGGAATTTTGCAAAGATGAGAAGATTTTTTTAATTCATATGAAACCTAACCTTGATTTCGAGGTTGGAAATGTTGTTTATTACATGGGTTGATATGGTTTTCTTTGGTTCGTGTAGGACGACTATCTAAAAATAATACCGACTGTTTTAATTATGTGTAATTGATTAGATCAAAGTATAACACTAGTAAAGAACTGCGGTTTATATACCTAAACGAATAGAAAAATTATTTTTTTTATAGAATATACTTCAAACAAGTTAATAGACTTCGCGATCACCATTTTTATTTGTAAGTATTCACAGCAAAAGACAATAGTTAGTCATAGTGTAATATTACAATATAATATAATGGGCCTTATATATATATTTATAATTCCGAATCACCGAAAAATAATATAATATCATATTGATATGACAGTTTTAAGATGGTAATTTTAAATCTGTTTCATCACTTTAAATTATAAAAATATAATGTCCATGTAATATGAATTCACTTTTTTTGTATACAGATTTCTTATTTGTGGTTTCGAATTCAATAATTGTAGTTGATATTTTTTGCCATATTCGTTGTGATTCTACGAAAATTTTATATTTTTTTTTGAGATGTTGGCCATTATGTGGTTTTAGTAGTAGTTTTAGTCTTGTTTTTGCCAGTCATTAATTTTATGGCTTTATCGCTCATTTTACGTATATTCTGGGGTCAATTAGAAATCTTAGAAGTAGATCAATAGTAGAAGTTAAGATGTTTCTATCAGAAGATTGACCAGTTCGAGATGCTCAAGTGTTGAAGATCGAATGTTGAAATGAAAACAATCATTTTAACTGATTTTTGTTGCATTTGTCCTCTGACTTATGTTTATGTGAAACCTAGGAGTCTGAGTGGCTACTAAGTAATGAGATAACACTGAATCTTCGTTTTAATTTGATTGTTTATTCATTTTGAATCATATTTACGTATCAAAAAATCTAGCAGCCATTGTGTTTATATTAATTGAACGAAGAATTTCGGTTACATATTCAATCCATTGCTGAAAATTATTTGTCATACTCCATCGCATCAGTCTAACTAAATAATTAAAATATATAAAGGTATTTTTATGTTATATTTTTGTACCAGAAGTGTGTGTAGTCAGTTTGAATGAATTATAAGATAAGTATCAAACTGAGATAAATGCATAATATAATTCGTCTTTTTATAGATTTCAAATTTCAAAAAACCAATAATTATGAATCCAGGATCAAGGATTTAAGTAAGTATGCATAACTAGTTAGGTACATTTTTATAAGCGATATTTTATGTGCAGCGGTGGCTACCATGTAGTTAATGTTATGCATAATTATATCCCTACATGTCCATTGGCTTATACATTCAATATCTGTTATTTTGAGCTTATGGCCCAATAAAGAATATTTTATGTTATACGTTTTATAGAGTTGAAAGTGGAGAGTGGAGAACTTACAATTAGTGAGTTGTTTTGTCAATGGTCTATAATGAAATACAAATAAATGTTTCAATTATAAAATTCATGTGTACTTATGACTGTGTATAAAGTGAATATGAAATTTACAAAGCACCTAACAATAAACACTTATTCAACTTAATCCAAATAATGTCAGGTCCATTGCGTAAGTTCATTGAAGGATATGGAAAGAAGGGCGGTATGTACTTATTTCATATGTTAAAGAACAATGAAATATAAAACTAACTCGTTATTTAGAATTAATTATTTTATCATAATCTATGCTTAATTCTATAACTAACTAACTAAACTAACGATATAAACTTAATTTTGACAAAATTCGTAAGAACCATGAAACATTATAATTATATTTAATTAGAAATTCATAAAAATGTTCATACTCATATCTAAGATTTAAAAATTTAATACAAGTTTCCTGACAAGTTTGTCTTAATTTATCAAAAAACAAAAATGTAAGTCATATTAAATTTATATAAGAGTTGGAAGTTGAAATTTTTACAACATTGGATATTCACTCGATTTCTCTTGTAGCGATTTCCTTATTTTGTTTTTATTCAAAATAAATAGTTCAAATATTCTGACTAGTTTTAGACATTTCCATTTTCCTTTTTCTTTTCATTTTTCTTTTTTATAAAAGGCAATTAAATTTTATTAGTTGTGTCCTCTTAGACACGTAATATGCAAAAGGGCGATATAAACTTACAAACTTATTTTTTTTAAGCACAAATTTTTTATGAATCACATATGTCATTCTGTAATGAATACAGGCAGAATGAAGATTTGGACTAAAGTAAGAAATATTTTAGGATTGTTACCATTTCACACATCATAACTAACACATAATAATAACTGTGTTTTTCTGATTATATAGATAGGATTTGAAGTCTCAAATATTTCATGTGAGTAAATATCATAAATATTTTATTCAATGTGTTGTGAAAGATTTCACAAGGACATGAAACATTTAAGATAACAATGCATTGAGTTAGTTTTGACGGTATTGAAATCGGTAACTGGTATTGTGATAGTATTAGATATTATATTTTATATGGGAATTCAACGGTAAACCGTAATATCGGTGTATACAGCAAAACTGAATATTTCTGGAACACTGTGACACCGGAAAATCGTAATAAGGTTTAATAATTAAGATCCACAGTATCACGGATGAGTGTGCGTCCTTCCTTATCTCTACAAAAGCAATATGTATTTACTTTTATGAATATTAATTTTAACAAAAAAACAGTCAAACCTCGGTATAACGGTAGTACGGTATGTAAAGGTTTACGGAATACCATTTCAGCGGTATTTGAGCAAAAATCGGTACACCAATTAAATTCTGATAATACTAGGTACCTATTTATTAAGGTCTTATTAAACTTTTTATGGTAAAACTGTTTTTCCCTGGAATCTTCTCATGTTCGACGACAAAGCATTATTACAACAATATTTATGTGACTAAATTTAAGATAATATACTTATATAACTAATATTTATTACATGTCTGTTTGTAAAACTTCAGATGGTCGATATTTTATTTTCTTAATTTAAAATGTATACAACATTTTTTAAATTAATTTTTTATCTTCATTTATCATAAAATTAATAATACATAATACCTTTATTTCACAATAAAAAACATTAACAAATGATAAATGGATCTAAAAATAAATAAAAACAAATTTAATTAAAATATTAAAATATGGCATGAAACATTTCAAAATATTTTATTTCATTAAATTATTAAAAACTAAGGGTGCAACAGTTTGATGTTAAATGGTGAACATTAATAGTACAAGGTAGATAAATATTTTATTAATAATATGAACTACCTAGTATTGACCAACAAGTTTATAAATGTTTAGCTTTGTCAAATTTGATTACTATTCTTAACTATCTTTCCTCCGAAAGATAATTAACAGTGAATAGTTAGTACTACTAAAATCACAACTCACAGGATTAAATAAGTTAGCACGTCTATATTCTTGAAATCTTGAATAAGTACATAAATACAATATATTAATCAACACTTTATATACATATTCTCATATTTTGAGTACTGATGTAATAATTATGAAACTAGTTCCAATGAGAACTGTACCTGCCGTGTTTGATTCCCAGTTTTTATTTCTAGACTCATGCATTCTAATTTAATACATGCACATTTTATATTCATATTTAAAATAAATATATTGTCACATAGAACAGATTTTTATATTATAGAAAAAACAATGTAAATATCGAGGATACATTAAATTGTTCAAAATGTCACATTTTTACTGAAAACAATTTGAATAAAACGACAAAATCTCAATTATTAAATTGATTTTTATATTCTGTTTGATCAATAAAAATATTAATGCTGGTTGACATGGTCATAATCAGTGTTGGGAATAGATAACTAAAAAATCATGTGGCGGTACTCAACGCTACGGTTTTTATTTATTATCATTTATTATTATATTGTTTTTTGTATTAGTAATAATTATCTTGTTACGGTCTGACGTTATCGTCGGCGGCCGAGTGAACGTTCCTTACTTCACTCGGTCAATGACTGAGGCGTAGAACGCCGCCCGACCGAGTCGACCGCTCTCTCTTTCGCCGACCGTCGTGCGATAACCAGTCCGCTTTACTTAAGTTTTGTCCGTGTGTTATTCAGTTTTATATATTTTGTATTTCACATAACGCGTGTCGTGTTTGAAACCAACTAATATACGAAACTCGTCAAATTACTTACATCAACCTTTGTGTTACAATTATTTCATACCTGAGTTCCCACCTGTGACAATTACGAGCACAGTGATAATGTTTACAATAAAATTAGTTGTGTGATAAACCGAATTACCACATTGGTGACCTTCTTTTTTCAAACCTTCCGTCGTCAGTCGTCAGTTCGTCACGCGTGTTCGTTAATTTTTTTTCGTTGTTTCTCTCGTACGTTTTTGACTCGCGTCATGGACCTTTTAGACGTTTACACACTCGATGGCACCGTAAATCAACCCATAGAGGACCCGAATGCCGGAAAGGTACAACCGCCGCCTTTTCCTAATGTCGAGCCTCGAGCCGATAATGCCTCCTCCTTAGCACCGTGGCCGAACACGATCGCCGCGATCGAGCACGTCCGTCTCCCTAGTTTTTGGCGGCATTCGCCGCAACAGTGGTTTATCCACGCCGAAGCAATTTTTCACAGCAACCGAGTCAGGTCAGACTTGACTAAGGTAAACCACGTGCTCACGGCACTCGACGCGGATGGCATACGAACAGTCGCAGACCTATTAGGTGCGGACGCGCAATATTCGGTAGTGCGCAATCGGCTCATATCTGCATACGCCGTTCCGCAAGCAACGCGTTTCCGATCTATTGTACAACCCGGAGGCATGGGTGACCGCCGCCCGTCACAGATGCTCCGTGATATGCGCGGCGTGCTACCAGAAGGTATCGGTGACGCCGCTCTCAAGGAGTTCTGGCTACAGAAGCTGCCACCAGCCATTCTCACCGTAATTTCTGGGCTCGACGGATCGTTGGATTCTTTGGCTGAACGTGCCGACCGAGTTATGGACGCAAGTACCTCACGCGAAATTTCCGCTGTGTCCGACCATTGTTGCCGTTCGATGGAAAGTGCGTTCGCAGCGTTAACCGCGCAGATTGCTGCTCTCGTCACGTCACAATCCACGCAAAACCGTCAACCTCGTTCGGGAAACCGCTCACGCACGCGATCGCGCACCCGTTCACAGTCTCGACAGCGTAATAAAGACTTGTGCTACTACCACGACCGCTTTGGTAAAGATGCCAAAAACTGCCGCGATCCTTGCAACTTCAACTCAAAAAACTGCTAGAGGCGGC
>NW_019101252.1:0-13704 GCF_001856785.1 Myzus persicae | reverse complement strand
TACCCTCTAATATTTAAGCCAACAACACAAAATTGGAATTGCAGGACAACACATCCTCGGGTATGACAACCTCTTGAGTAATGACTATTAATTAATTAATTTAGTTTATCAATTGAAAATTAACTATTCAACGAATAATAACTTTTGTATCTGATTTCCATGCTACATAATTTTTGTTTAATTTTTATAGAAAAACAATCATGACTGCAATAATATCAAACAGAAAGCTGAGCAAGAAATAGCTAATTTAAAATTAGAAATTGAAAAGCTGAATCTTAGAAAAAACAATATGGATCTTTTACTAAACTATTTCAATTCTAAAAATACAAAAAAATCATCAAAAGGTGTGAAGTTGGATGATGATAGTAAAGTTATGCAAATTACAATTTACTGTAACTAAATTACTCTTGCAGTAACTCTGTAGTAATTTCATTATAATTTATTTAAATTAACGCAATTGTAACAAAATTACTTTTAATAAGTCATTTAACCAACACTGCTAGTAGGTACACAAAAAGTATTTCTCTGAATTAATTTTTTTGTTCAGACTCAAATTATTGTATTTTATTTAAAAATAACCTATGGATATTTTAAAATTCTTGTAAGTCCTTCAAATAATAATTTTTATTTAATAATATTATTATTAACTTTATTATTTAATTTCTTTTCTTCTTTTCTGTTGCTGTTCCGTATATCTTTTTTCGTTTATTTCAAACAGATAAATTACAAGTTGCATAAGACCTGATAGTAAAATAATGTTTTATAAGCTTATGTTTGACATTGTAATTTTTTTCACAGAGCGGGTAATTAATTTTAATGTTATTACAAATATCATCTACAATATTAAAATTTGAGTTATGTAAAAAGTGGGTTTTATATTTTCTATAGACTAATTCACAATTAAGTATTAAAAGTACTGTATTAAGACAAGGTTCTTTCAATCCTCCTTTATTCAATGATTTTGTGTAAAACTTGTATTTTTCTGGAAGACTTTTAGTTTCTGTGGTGTTGCACATGAACATACAACATTCATTACACGATACTTTTAATATTGCATTTGTGGCACTGCCAGCCAAATGAAATACAATATTCATATCATATTCAGGGAGAATTTTAAATGCCTCTGAAATGTTTTCTACGTAATCTAATAATTCTAGTGGTTTATCATTATAAGTTGGGTGAAGTATATCAACAGAAGTACTATTGAAGTTCTCAGGAACTTTTTTAAAATGATTTAATAAAAATGTATCGCTGTCGTTCATGTAATTACTACGTTTTACATCAGAAATATACTGTGACATTAGTATCATTTTGAGGGCTCTGAGGGATTGAATTGCATTTGGAGTTTGTCCAGCCTTACGACGCATTTGGGAAAAAAGGTTTTCGACTGCATCTTGGGTGAAACGATGGCACAAAATAAAATCAAACCCGTTACAAAACAATAACTCGCTTGTTTCAATAATGGATAATGAAGACATGATGAGACCAACATTCAGAGGTTTCCAACCATTTAATCCAAACTCAGTCTGTTCAACTAAACCAATAAGTTTTTGAAGAAAATCATATTTTGTTTCCTTGTTTCTTTTTGTTATTGATGTTTTCCGTAATTTGCTTGATGTTAACGTAAACCATTCATCGATTAACCGAATAAAATGAGCAGTGGTTAGTGCATCTTTAGGTAACAAGTTACAGTTTACAGCAGTTTCCACAGCAGCTGCAGTTTTCAAAGAGAAAAATCGGACAGCTGACCCAACATTCATTTTTTGAAAATTATTTGGATATATGACTTCTCTTTTTAAATGATGCAGTAAGCGAAGTTCTTCATCTCTATTTGAATCCTTCCGCTGTTCAATATTCCACAAGTCTGCCACAAACTTACAATGCACATATTCTGTAGGTAAACCTTTTGCTTCACAGTATTCTTTAGGTAATTTAATTGTGCTCCTTAATGCAGTACTTTTTAAATTTTTAATCAAATGACATACATCTGGCATAATAAACACATTATTACCATCATAAGTAAAATAATTCTGTCGAATACCAGTTTTTTGAATTTTTACACCTAATTCTTTCCATAGTGATCTGTTTTCATTTCCCATATCAGAAGATAGCGAAACAACTTTCAAACCACCTTTTTTACAAAACTCTAAGCAATCATAAATAAACTGCTTGGTTAATTCAGGTGCAGGCGACCCATCTGTAATATGAGCACCGATTACTTGTTTCCAATTATTCTTTACACTACGTAGCAACACTAATAAAAGTTTACTTCCAAGTTTATTAGTGTTACCAAGAGTAATCTTTCCATAACGTTTACCTCGGTTCTTATCATATGATTCTTCGCGGCTAATTTCCATTTCATCAAACGAAAGAACACAGAACCTGTCTTCTTTCTCCAACTGTTGAACTTTAAACGCTAAAGGTTCTAACATTGATTCAAACAATCCAAATTCCAATTTAAGACCCTGTAGTCGGCGAGTTATGGTGCTATAGCAGGGTAACGGTAAGTTCATTTCTCTTAAATATTGATATCCATGAACACCAACAGCAAAACGAATTTTTAATGATTTCATAATTGTTTCATTATCCCATTGCTGTACATTTGTTTTGTTAGAAAGAACATTTATTTGCTGGTCAGTTAAAAATTGCTTCAAAGCAATTTCCTTTTCAGCAGTTTCTTTTTTCAATGTTTCGACTTGTTTTTTTAGTTCAGCAATTTCATTGATAAACTCATGGCAATTAATACACTGTAATTAAAAGTAAGTAACACATTTTTACAGGAATCATTGTTAAAAAAATAGCTGATTTTACTGTAGAAGTGTACTTACAGATTCTACATTTGAACTGCTTATGTCTTTTGAAGTATCTGCATTGACAAGAAGAGTATTTGCAATCTGGCAGGAAACATTGTCTTCAACAGTAACAGGTCTCTATTAAAAAAATGTAAATGTAATTTAATTAATGGTTGTATCACCTAATTAACTGAACTATTGGTAATTAATTTAATAATTAAATATTTTTGCACACCTTATACTTTGATTTTCTGGTCGTCATCACCCTCTTTGGTGGATTTGGGACGTTAAAAATTGTGGGAACTGCGTCCCATTTTAACTTAACCCATCCATCAATTCTGTTTTTTTCAAATTGGTTCTCCTCAAAATGAACCTAGTAGGTTTTAAATAACAAACATTAATGGCAGAAATAACTAATTAATTAATAAAATATAACTAGTTAGGTAATGAACTAAACCATAAATATTTACCTAGGCATATTAATTTAAATAATCGGACAAAAAAACCAGGCTTCCTTTTCTACCGTTGGACAAAAAGTCTGAGCACATTTTCATTGTCAGACAAATATAGTCCAAAAAATAAATATTTAATAACTATAAATATTAAATAGTATATAATAACTTTATAAATATCTTATTAAGGTATATAATATATAATATATTTAAAAACTGTAAATATTATATNACTGGTTTGCAAAATAAATAAAATAAAGAAAATAATGAAGTTTAAAGTAATATCTAGATTAGATTAAATTACCTTAAATTAATAATAATAATTTTACTATAATAAATAATAATACCCAATATACGTACCTTATACTGAATTGAATTTTGATTATAAAATGTAATATTAATTACGTATAGGTAGCTAAAAATCGATGTAGCCACTGTAAGGTTTAGTTTTATTTAACTGTTAACAATATTACTTAATTTACACTTTACGGTTTACAACGGTAGGTACATTTAACTGTTCAGTTTACAGTAGGTAATAGTTGTCAATTGTTCACAATTCAAATTTTAAAAAGCCAAATACTAATAAACGCTAACGCAGAAACGCCGCACACGAGGTTTGAGAATTATTGAGTATTCGCCGTTCGGTGTTATAAATTATAATAGCCGTGCTGCGTACATAGACCTATTAACTAATGGACAGCGCTTACCACACCACCCTGCCTACATTTCATGGGGACGAGATAGAGTGAGAGAGAAAGAACTATGGGTTTGGGCATATCATGGAGGACAATTGGCATTAAGTTTTTTCAGCCATGCGTATTAGCGTATTATCATTGTTTTATGATAATTATATTATAATAATAAACACTAATAATGTATTAGCTGGTAATGTAATAAAATATTATATAATATTTTACATTTTTAGTTTTTATAATAATATATTATAAATTACAATACATAATTATCATAATACTTACTTACACTGGTGAATGGTAAACAGAATATTGTAATAAGTTAGAAGCTACCATTGAGGATAGAGCTGCACTCTCATTATAAAGTCTGAAAGTCATATTCTGATTCCATCAGGTCTAGTTTTTGTGTTACAGCTACTAAAAGTAAAAATCATTGGTGACTGGTGAGTATTTATATTACATCATAATCAACTTTATTAATTCAAGCTTATAATATAATGAAGACCACTTTTTTAATTAAAACATATTATAAATATAATACTTATACCTACCTAATATCAATAATAATATACTTACCTAGGTAATATATAATGAAATATAATATAGATTTTAATACATATTATAATAATATAGTAATATATAAAATATAAATAATACATATTTTAATATAATAAATATAATACAATAAGATAACTGTTGAATAAAATATTATTGGTGTTTAAATAATATGACTTTAGTCAGGTGTGATCTAATTCTATATTTCGGTTGGCTTAGCTCTTTGTTGTGGTGGTGTAGTCTAATGACAATATATTTTTTTATAATAAGTCTTATAATTTGTAGAACATGGTTGTTAATTGGAGACTGAGATAAAATATGTTCATTTAAACAATTAAACACATTTTTTATATTAATATTAGCCATTGTTTTAACTAATAAAAAATTGATTGGATCTTCTAAATGTTTTGGCACTTCGTGAATTCTAGATACAAATGTTTTTTCAGTTAATTTACAAATTGTAATTACATCAATTGCTGGTTTTATGAGGCCTCCTCGATTTTTGATGTCGATCAGTGTATGGTGTTTAGTCTTATCTTCAAGCGCATTACTACATATTTGACAATTAATTGTTCGTTTTAATTGTTTTATAACAAATCCTGATATATGTTCAATGATATCTTCTTTATAAACATTTATATCTTCTATTTCATTGTGTTGATCATCTTCATCATTAATATTATCTTCCTCTTCAACACAAAGTATATCATGAAAGTTTTCTACTTTTTTCTTTTTACTACTTGATACATGAAGAATATTAGTATTATCTAGGACTGAACAGTTTGCATTTTCGGAGACAGATAGTTCACTGCGTACCAACAATCTCTTATAGGCAGCTTCAAACTGTGAAGCTTTCGGGTTGTTATTAAAGCCTCCTTTTGACCTAATAGCCGAAAATAGCATCTCTATATGATCTTGAGATATTTTATAAGAAAGGATAAAACTTAACTGTCCGGTCTCAACTACATTGTCAAACNACAGTGATAATGTGTTTTGATTACTCAGCAAATCATTATAATTAATATTTAAACAATAATTTAAACTTTTCTTATTAAATTACTTATACTAATTTAAGTAATATAATTAATAGTTATGTCTGACCAAACCACGAATAGAACTAATTGTTGTGTATATGGCTGTTCGTCGAGAGCTGACCGGGATAAAGATAAACATTTCATTTAATTCCAAAACAAGGTTCAAGAACAGTCAAAATTGTAAACAAGCTTGGTATAGAGGAATTGGTCGACATAAGAAAGGCTTGGGATAAGATGTTAAAGTCTGGAAAAAAATTAACAAATGCCATGAAAGTATGCTCCAAACATTTTTCAAAAAACGATTACATACTACCAGGTACCTAATACAATATATTTTTTTTTAATAACAATACATTTTCTTAATCTATGATTATTTTTTAAGATGTTCCATGTAAAAAAAAGACATTAAAGAAAAATGCAATACCCTCAAAAAATTTGCCATTGCAATTACCTGTAAATGCATATGTACAAAATAGAATTCAAAGAAAGAGAGATAGAGACATATTGGAAGAAACACCATCAACTTCTGATTCTTTTTGCCAATCTAATGAAGAGAATATTATAATAGAAGCAAATGAAGAAAATCCTAAAATAGTAGAAGAAATAATTAGTGGTTTATCCCAACCTACTTCACATTTACAAACATGTAAATGTGACAAGAGTGTACAGGTAAAAAGTGGTGATTTTATTATTCCTTTTGTCAGTATATTTGACACAAACTGTAAGTTAAATACTGCAACTGGACTTCATTCTATTGAACTACTTGAAACAATTGTGTCTTTATATGACAAACACAATTGTACTAGAAGATCCAGAAAATTAAGTTCTAAAGAAAGGATAATATTGACGTTTATGAAATTGAAGTTAGATGTTAGTTATGTAGTGCTTTCAATTTTATTTCGTACCATTTCTTCACAAACTTGTAAGGATATTTTTCAAGAAACAATATTGTATTTATCATTGATTTTAAAACCAGCAATACCGTGGCCTTCAAAAGAAGAATGTTTGAAAAACATGCCTATATGTTTTAAATTATTCCAAGACACACGAATTATCATTGATTGCACTGAAATGGAAATTCAAAAACCTAAATGTCTTTGTTGTAGAATAAGAACATACTCACACTATAAAGGAAAGCATACAGTAAAATTTTTAACTGGTATTAGTCCTGGAGGTATTTTAATTTTCATAAGTAAAGCTTATGGAGGTCGAGTGTCAGACAAAGCAATATTTGAACAGTCAGATTTAATAAAAAAATTAATACCTGGGCAAGACGCCATAATGGCTGACAAGGGGTTTCTGATTGAAACTGAGACTAGTTTACATAATATTAAATTAATTAGACCACCATTTTTAAAGAAAAAGAAACAATTTTCGAAGGATGAAGCTACTACAAATGTTGCAATTGCATCAGCCAGAGTTCACATTGAGCGCAGTAATCAACGATTAAAAGTTTTCAAAATATTATCAAATAAAATTCCCTGGAATTTAATGAATATTGTTCATGAAATTCTGATTGTTATAGCTGCTATTGTCAATTTGGGTCCATCAATTTTATCTGATAATAAATATCTTGTATAAAGCTTATTAGTTTACATGTACCTATGAAGATATTTTCTTATGTTATTTTTTAAATAAATATCATTAATAAGGTAATAAATAATAATATATGAGTCACATTCATAACAATTTATAATTTACAATGTTTCACATACAACATGTAACATATTATTAAAAAAATTTTCTTTAATTTTTTGTAACATATTATAAGTAAATTTATAATCAAACGGAACATTAATTATTTTCAGACTGTTGTCTTGACTAGCATATATTACAAAATCACAAGATTCTAAATTTAAAAGTGCCATTCCAAATTGTACTTGTGCATAATATTGGTGTTTGCATTTTAATTTGATAACACCTTGTTCGATTTTAATAAATTTACATGTTTTAATAATATCATCAATAGATTTTTCTTTTCCTACGTTAAATTAAAACGTATATTTAATTAAAATGTGAAAATGATTATTGTATTTTAGTTACAAATTACCTAAATATGGACATTTAATTTCCAATAATTTTTTAGGTACATGGTTATCCATTATTACACCATCAGGTGAGTAGGACAGCCATGGATTTGAATTTGAAACAATAATACCAGTTTCTTCTACTATTGCCCCAGTTTTTGATATATATGCAATGCGAGCATTTCCTTCTTCATATTCTCCATGACATGTATAATCATTACTTATTTTTTTAGAATTGAAATAATGTGTTGCTTTCTTTTTCCAATCAGTACCTAAAATATAATTTGATTTATTGAAAAAATAATTTAAAACATGTGGTTTTAAAATTCAAAAGAATATATTAATTTGCCTCTATAAGTATAAATGGAATAGCACCGACTCCCAGTTATTCTATATTTTCTTTCTACATTCCAATTACTTCTATTTATTTTAGATTTAAAATAAACTTCCTCAATATCACAAACAAATAATAAATTATATGTATTTCTACAACAAGATTTTATTTCGTTTACATTTTCTGTGTAAGAACATAGCTGAAGTAAAACCACTGACTGAACGGATTTGTTTAAAATACAATTTGCAATATATTTTTCTAATTTGACATCATCATTGTCATTAGCAACATTCAAACCATCAACTAACATTCTTCTACCAATGCTATACAAATATTAAATATTAATAAATTTAAATTTAAAAAAAATATATTATTATACTCTTATAAAATTAAAATATGTATTTAAAAAAATTACATAACACAACTAAATTTAGTTTTATTGTATACCTATGTTTTGCTAAAGCACTGTTTGGATTTTTTTGTATTAAAGTTTTTAAAATATCTATTTCAGATACTGTTGATGGCATATTTAAGTCATGTGCTTTAATGCAATTTGTATCTATTAAAGGCCTAGGTTTGTAATTTTGTACTGACGTTTCTTTTCTAGCAGACCAAACACATTTTATATCTGTAGATGATATTTTCTCAAATTCCGATATATTTTCCCTAANAATGCTCCACCATTATCACTTATTTTTACATTAGATTTTTCTGGATAGTTACTACCATCTTCTTGTAAACAGTTAAATGATATATGAATTTTTGATTTTTTAATATTCAGAAATTTATCTTTACCATCTATTATAATTGTTGTATTTCGGTTAGGTTTATTTAATTCTGATGTATATTGAGGTATATAAGATTCATATTGACAACTTATAATATTGTCATCATACTTATTTAAAATATTTTCCATTTCTAATATTTATATTAGTAAATATATATTTTTTTTTATATAAATGAATAAAGTTGTAGTAAAAAAATTTATTGAAGATGATAATAAAAAACAATCATTATTTGAAATACCTTCACGTGGTTTGATTATAGGGCCATCGGGGTGTGGCAAAACAACGCTGTTGTATAATATGATTATAAATTATTGGATTCCTTATTTAAATCTATATATTTTTACAAAAAGGAAATCTTTCACGTATTGCTATAGGTACGTCAGAGTATATCTTAAATTTTGATCCATTGTTTGACGTATCTAATTCATCAACATGTATACAAATGAATTAAATACAGCTTTTACTGGCAGTGACAACCAAATTCAATTTTTACTAGCAATTCAGTAATTTTTAAAAAAGTTCAAATTTACAACTATTCAAAAAGAAAATGGAAAAGTAATAGGTGAGAAAGATTCCAGCAGACACACATAATCTATTTTAGGTATACTGAACGACTATCCGTCTACGCAGACGTCTACAACGTCTATGCCTCTACGGTCTATGATATTATACACTACGATTATAGCAAGGCCAGCGAAACTAGATGGGTGATTTTAGCGCCCCCCAGTGGCGTTTTTCGGTATTGCCATCTACACTATATAGCCCTACCGAAAAAACGCCACTGGGGGCGCTAAAATCACCCGTCTATATATATATGCGTCCAACGTAGGCAACACTGTGGTGCTATGGACGCATATATGCGTCTTTTCCACGGACTAAGATATAATGGACTGGAAACGAGCCTCTTATCACGGCCACGAATGTATGTACAAGAGGTAAAGTGCGGGGGGTCGCTATGTGTTCTTGAAGTTTTCAGCGCCATCTGTTGACTAAATATTTATTCTTTATACACATTACACTCAAATACTCAATGTCGTTTTCAAACCGAATTTTTTTGTAAAAAATTAATTCAACCTCATATCATAATATGTCTAATAGAAAAATAAATTATTTATTAGAAATAATATAAAATAGACTTGGTAGTATAGGCTGACAGACCGTCAGGTTCATAATAGTTTTTTTAACTTTTTCCTATACAATGATTTTACATCATTGAATTCAAATTTAACACATCCATTACAGTAACCCTTCTAGACACTGTTAACTACTTATGTTAATAAATATACCAATATTACCAATTACAATTTTTTATTTTCAGGTATTTACAAGTTTTGAACATTTTTTTTTATTTGCATTTTTTTTAATTTGGTTTGTGTTTATCATATGCGTATATTGTCGCATTCTCATAATAATATATTGAGATATTATGAACATTAGTACTTCACTTTTATGATGAGTGCATGGAAAATCTATTGGATCATAATTTTCCAAAAAATGATCAATAGTTAAATCGAAAACATCAATGCTTTCAGAAAATTTCAAAAATGAATTCTCGACATTTGATAATATTTTGAATATGAATTTATTAGGATGAGTCAAACCACCTCTTGATTTCAAGTTTATAAGGTCAGCTTCTGGTTTTTCTGAATAACATCTTTTACCTAAAAACAAACAAAATTCCAACAGTTTATTTAGATAAAATGTTTGTATAGACACAGTACCTATTACTGCAGTCCTACATCTATCACATGTAATAGATTTTGAGAAACTTTTTGTGATATATCCACATATATAATAAATTACACAATCTTTTATGTCAGCTTTATAATAATTATGAATGTCTTCATCAAAAACAGTATTTATATCTGTTTTTTTTACAGCTAATGAATCCAATTTACTTTTCATTGAGTTAAGCTTTGAAGTACGCTCATCTGTATTGTCATTAAATACGGTTTTCAGATCATTAATTGTAATTTTGGGTGTTGTATCATCCAAAATCATACAATTACCGGTTTTAGGCGGTTTTAATATTGAATATACAGATAATGTCTTATAAATTTGCAAAAATGTGGTTGAACAGGGGTGGTCATTCGGCCCACTGACCTGTCTGGCCATACCAAAGAATTGCTAGTTAACAATACAATAAATGTAATAAGTATGTATAATATATTATAATAATATTATGTATGTAGAAACTATACTATTAGTTTTAAAATATTTATTTCAAATTCTTTTTTTGTGTATCTTTTTAAGGTAAAAACTTTCAGTTGAATTTGGCAAAACTAATAAAAACTAATAATATTGTTACTAATAATTACTATTATATTAAAAATTCAGTTCTTATTTTACTTCTAGTCGGTCTTGATTAAATTTAGCAGATAAAACATATTTAAATTTGCATTCCTCCAATAAATATTTTGATAGCTCAATAGTTGACTTGATAGTGACCCTTAAACCATCCGCAGTTGATTTAGTTAAAAATTCATCTTTGGAAATATTTTGTTTATTTAGTTGGTCTTCCCAATTATCAAGCCATTTAAGATTATCTTCTAAAATCTAATTAAATAAATTTATAATAAAAACATAACATTTGGGCTATTTATTATAATTGTATTTTATTTAGAAAACCTCAAAGTCTTTGCTATTTATTTGTATGCCCTCTGCAGGGTGTTTTCGATTTAAAGCATCAAACAATTTGTTAAATCGATCAGTGAATGATTGTGTTTCATAACTATTTTTTAAGCTCTCTATTTTAGCATACTCCCTGTAAAATTCAATTCCTCTGGCCATTGAGTTACTAAAAATCTAAATAACACATACATTTATTGACAATAATATTGATAAAACTGTTCAATAAAAATCTATTAAAACATATTCACTTGTGCAGCCAATTTAACTTTCATCTTACTAAAATTATCAATTAATATATGCCTATGAGTGATTTTAGGGCACACTTTAGTTGGTGCATCAGAACTATTTTTCAAATCATTGTTAAAGACTTCAACGTAATCATTCCATCTAATATAGGGTTTTTTTGGTGATTCCTATAAATTATTTGAGAGAATTAGGTTTTAAATCATTTTTATAATGCATAAAATTATAAGATATTTACTCTTAAACTTTTTTTGTTGTATAATCTATTCCGTACATTCTTGAGAAGATGGGGTGCATCAGAGAACACGTAAATATGTCTTTTATCTTCGAAAGGATGGTTAAATTTGTTTTTTAAACTATCTTTTTCACCGCTTATTCCCAGTTCAGACCATAATTTTCTATTTAGGTTGCTCCGTCTGACACTAATCCATCCACCTTGGCACCAGCATTCTCAAGAAGGCAAATCGCTTTTATGACTAACTGATCCAAAACTGTACCTATGATTATTAAAATGGTTATATTCAATATTTACTAAGTATTTTGAGAAACATTAATAACTTACTATTCAAACTGAAACCGCTTATTCAGTGTAGATACAATTTTGGTGCTCACAATACATTATAATATTTTTATGAAATTAGTTTATTTAATTTAATTTACAATTATAATAATCTCTAGAATACAAACATTACATACATGCACCATAAACGATAACATCTAAACTTTAACATATACCTATTTAAAATTTAATAACATTTAGAACACAAACATTTAGCATGCACCATAAATATTAAAAACTATTGTAGTGCTCACTGTTCAATGTGTGGTAAAACAGAGCTACAATGAATACCCTCTATAATATTAAAAACAAACATAGAACACAACATAGAAATCTATTAACATTTTTGGTTTATTAGTTTACCTTTAACAGGGCCTCTTGAAGCAAATATAGCTATCGGTTGTGTAAAATTTGCAGAAAAACTCTGAAAAAGAAATACTAACCCATGGTTAGCTTTTAAACCTGATGTTGGTACCTCACCACCAAAATCTTCTAGACCTTTATAAGTCAAATTTTGTGAATCAACAGTTACACTCTCACGAACAAATATTTCGTCAAATAATAATATCCCATGTCTTTGCTCTGGTCTTAGCATTTTAATTTTTTTTTTAAATAACTTGAAAAATTGATCATCAAAACCACATGTAGTTTTCACTAGTTGCAAATACCTCCTTATTGTCCGCGTGGAAGGTAAAGGTAAAATATCTTGATCTCTTAAAAAAGAATATGTAGCAGATGATCTACAAATAAATAAAGATTAATTTATTAATCTTTAAGCCTACAACTATAATACTGTATGTATTATATAATTTAAACTTGCCGAATTTTTAACAAAACACATAAAAGTATCCAATCTTCAGAATACTTTCGATTTTGTTTTTGTCCATGTTTACTTGTATTTATTATTTCTTTGACTAAAATTTTTTGAGGATTACTTAACTTTTCGGAGTCTAAGATATTTTGTATAGAGTCATTTGATATTGTATTTGTTTTTGTTTGTAGTTCTTCTAATTCAAAGTTGATATCTTTAATAATAGTCTGTAACCTGCAAATTATGAATCAATACCAGCCTTACAATAAATTCATATAATTTAAATGAAACCTAAAATTATACATCCTAATTATGTATTCAAATAAGTTTAAAAACTTACATAAGTGTAAATGCAATTTATTGAATGTTATATGTTACCTTGAATTTGATTTTTGCAAATTTCTTTTACTACTTTTAATATTTTTTAATATTCTACGTCTGGTTGGTGTTAGAGTACATCCTATATATGTTGATTTTTTTTCTTTAATCAACGAATTTCTAAAACATTTAGTCAAATTCTTACAAGCTGTACATTTTTTATTCTCAGTAAAAATTGTACATTTTTGGTGACGCCAGAATTGATTATTATCCAAGGTTGCAGTTTTTATCCGAACTCCTAAATATCATATAATCAGCAAATGATCTATCAATTTTCGATTGCATTTTAATGGTTATATCAAAAAGATTAAAGAATAATGTTTACCTGGAAAATCTATTGGTCTTGGACCACCTACACAAATTTTTTTTAGGTCAAGTATCGAAATTGCTTGAGACAGTTTTCTTAAG
>NW_019101251.1:0-12486 GCF_001856785.1 Myzus persicae | reverse complement strand
CATAGGCGGAACTAGACATTTTAATTAGACTGGGCCACTCATGAGAGTCATTTTTCACCTATCATACTCAAAAGAAATAAGGGTGGAGAGTGATATATGGAACATTAATGTTTTTTTTTTATTACAATACAACTGTATAACATAGGTAATTATTGATGTTATAAATCTAAAATTGTATCACTTATAAGTTATAATATAAACTAAAATGTTATATGTGAAATACAGATACTAATAATATTTAAAATTGTATCTTAAAGTTTAGACTTATAAAGCTAAACGACGTTCATATGGGACCATTCTTTTAAATTCTTCGATCACATCATTAATGTCGACATTTTTTGCCATGGTTTGTTCAATATATGGAAGCATTAAATTTTCCAATCGCCCTTGAGTCATTGTCGTCCGTAGCTTAGTTTTAATATGTGTTAGCTTCGAAAAAGCTCTTTCACACGAAGCATTTGTGACTGGTATGACAGAGAAACCTTTTAATACTTTTCTATGCTGAAAAAAAATGGTCTCAATACCATTTTCTCGTAACCATTTTAACCAAAATGCACAGTCTTTATTAGTAAGAATATCATCTTTGTTTCGTGCCTTCAAAAGATGTATTTCACTTACAAATTCGTCCTTTGATAAATCAAAATGATTTGTCAATAAATTAATGTCATCTTTGCTCAATTCAAATTTTAACATTTTCCCCACACCAGTAATTATTGAAGTGCTTTCTTGATTAAAACGTTCGTCAATTCCTTGTACTAATGAATCAATCAATGGATACATTGTAGAAACTCGGATTTCCTCTTTCTTGGTCTCAAATACAAACTGATTTTTCCAATTTTCATCTCTACGTGCAGGCAGTTTTCTAGGTCTGACTGATGGTATTTTTACGCCATGTTCTTCACAAATTTGCTGACTTTGATCATAAATATCATCATAAAATAAACTATCGGAACGCATATTTTCTATTGCCAAACGAATACACTTAATCTCTTCCAAAGCTGTCAAAATACTTAATCCGGGATCTTGAAGTATTCTACTAACTTTTACAATCAACTGTAGAATAGGATGCATCAGTTCGAGACAGATGATAAAATTAAAATTTAAGCATTGGGAAATAATACCCTTTCCTTTAGCTTTTATTTCTGGTTGCTTAGTTGAATAATTTATTTCATTAACTGTCTGAATTATAACCGAGAAGTTGTCTCGAATTGCTGTTACAGCTTCTGCCCTACAAGCCCATCTAGTTGTTGAAAGGGATTTTAAAGTCTTTAATTTTACACCAACACTTTTTTGAATTTTTTCAATAACCGCGTGTCGAGATGGACTGCCTTCAATAAAATTGTATATTATTTGAACTGTTCCAAAAAAATCAAAAATCATACTATTCTCTTTACGCGAAATGCAAGAATCTACAAGTACAAGGTTTAAGCAATGAGCAAATCAGTGTACGTATAATATTTTAGAGTTTTTTTCTTTACATCGGAATTGAACTCCAGAAATATGACCTGCCATTGCGGCTGCGCCGTCGAAACAAACGGAAGAAACAGAGAGCCAATCGAGTTTTAACTTATGGACTATTGTGTTTAAAACATTAAAAATGGATTGTGCATCAGTAGTTTCTAGACGCTCTAGAGAGATGAATAATTCGATAGGTTTATTTTCTACATCGTCAAAATATCTTACTACGATTGCCATTTGCTCAATGTGACCACAGTCACTGGTCTCATCAGCCATAACTGCAATCTGTTGACCATTTAACCTCTTGCATATTTCTTGAAACATCACATTATGAACTGAGGCTATTAATTCATTTTGAATCTTTCCACTCAAATATTGTGCGTTCTTAGGCCCATGTTCTAAATGATTTTTTATAATAGGATCGTATCGTTTGAGTAGATCTACGATTTCTAAAAATAGTCCTTTATTCACACTATCTTCATGCTCAAGATGTCCTCTGAATGAACTTCCGCTTTTGGTTAATATAATTATAACATCAATTAAACGTTTGATGATATCCCGGTTTTCTAAACGTATTTTTTCACGAGCTGCTAATGTGATTTCTTTTTGTTTATCCAACTTAACATCAATGGGAATTCCTTTTTTTAAATGTTCCCACGACATCACACTATCAATATGACATTGTGACTTCTCGTGTAGTCTAAAAGCTTCAGTGGCACCTTTCCAATTAGTAAACCCTTTCTTTATAAACGATTGATCGATATGACCTTTTTTAATTATATTATTCGAAGAGAATGCTCGACAACAAAAACAAAATTCTGCGTTTATACTTTCACTGTATTCTAACCATTTAAAAGTTTCGTACCATGATTTTTGAAAAGAACGAAATCGATCCCCGAATTTTACTCTTGGATAAAGCGATAAGTGGACTTGGCAGGGTCCTTTGAGTAATTTTGAGTGTTTTTCTAAACGATCAGATGGTAATGGTAAAGCTGGGTCATTATGTTCAATGAAAGATGTTTGCAACTTCAAATTTTCGGATTTCAAATGATCAGAAGGCAATGCAATTGCTGTGGTATTTTGAACTTCAACGGTTTTTAAATTGGAATTTACTGATTCCTTGTTTGGACTTTTTCGGATAATATATCTAAAAACCAACCAATATATAGATTTTAGAATATATTATGCCTGTCCTAGACAATTCTGTATATTATTAAACAATTTATAAAATCGTTTTATATTGTAATATGGACAAGATTAGAATCAATATTAGTTTATACAATTTTATAACTAGGGCGCGGATTTTTATGTAATAAAAGTCAAAATATGTTAATATTTATGATTTTTTTTTTTTAGCAAAATATGTATTAAAAAACTTGAAATATTTTTTTTTTTTTGTTAGTAATATAATATAATAGAACTAGTAATTCAATTTTGAACAACTGTGCAAAATTAATAAGTAATAAATAATGAATAATAATGTTACATTTTACATTTATTTTACATATATTGTACTGTTTTATTATCAATAACACTAAAAATAAAATAATTAAAATGGTTTTTACTATAAAATGATTGTAGTTCTTAAAAGGCTTAACTGCTGTTAGTCTGTATGCAATAAGCGAGTTGGTGCACATAAAAATAGGGCCTGCTAGATAATAAATACCTAGATCTTACATCTAGTAATGCTTTAGTATACAATTAATTAAATTTAACACTTAAAATAAATATAAAATTAATAACTTACTTGTCCATTTTGCTAACCATGCATCTGTATCCTCAGTCCGTTCACCAGTAGGTATGGTCGTCAAATAAACAAAAAATATTAAACTATTTAAACTAATAACCTTATAATGTCTATATTTGGATTATTCGATAAACGATAATAAAAAAAAAAGATAATACCCGTAGGTACTGAACGTATGAACAATAAAAATAATACGGCGAGACTCGCAGTGACATTTTCTAAAAATAAATATCAATAATTTAAAAACTTTTGATAATGATTTTATTTTGATGACCAGCTGTAATACTACTAAATATATTTTTAATATTTGAACTATTCTATTGAACTATTCTATTTATTACGTACAGTTAATTTCTCAATTTTCTTTAACATTTATATCTAATTTTTTTATTACATTTAAAACAATAGATTCTTAGCAAATGTATACATTAACTCGGAACCAATTAGCCTGGGCCATGGCCCAGTTGGCCCAGGCCGTAGTTCCGCCTATGAGTGTGGTATACACAACATTTGAATTATCAAACATGATGTCTATAAGTCCAAAAAACAAACGATGCCACCACTTTGGAGATTTTCTATCTATATTGTATAATGCCCTCAATCTATCAGCATGATCCACATCTCCTATATACTTGTTATTGTCCGAAACTGCTGAAGGGCATTGGACTGTTACTGCTGACCCATCTTTTGTTTTTCGCTTTACACTAGTTATTTCCGAACCATGGAAATTTGATATAAGATGAACAGGTTTATTATCCATCCATTTAAAAAATGATATTCCATCTGCCAAAAACTTAGAATCAGACATACCCCTTTTCATTTCCTTATCCAACATCATTGTTTTTGGCAAACCTTTTCTATTAGTTCTTACAGTACCACACGCAAGGGTTTTTTGTAATTTTAATTGTTGAACTAGTTTTGTCGAAGAAAAGAAATTATCAAAATAAATTTCTCTTTATTGGTTCCATACTGACTTTGTCAACTCTAACACTACCCGCTCAGCAAGTCCAAGGCTACTAAATTCTGGGTTTATGCTCTCTTCTTTACCCTGGTAGATTTTAAATGCTAACATGTACCCATTTTGGTCAGCCATACTCCAAATTTTGTATCCACGTTTAATAGGTTTCATGGTGTTATATTGCTTGAGAATGGACCTGCCTTTAAATTTTACGATGCTCTCATCCACACTGAGTTGTTGTGTACCAAAATAGTGATTACGAAATGATGTATTAAGTTTGTCAATGATGGGCCGTAATTTGAAGAGCTTATCTTTATTATTTGAGGGTAAACTTGTATTGTCATTGCAGTGAAGATTTTGTAGAATTTTTTGAAATGTATTTCTAGACATAGCATCAGACACAAATTTTACCCCCAAGTCAGGCGATCTACTCCAGTAGTCTTTCCATGCCGGAAGTTCATGGTAGCCCATAAAAAAATGTATTCCAAAAAATACCAGCATCTCATTTTTAGTTATTTTTAGTGTCCTATCATTTTGCGTACCATACAAGTTTGTTTGATAAACTAAATCATCTATTATTGCATCCATGAAAACCATAAAAACATCAGTCGGGGTTTTACATTGAATGAAGTTAGATTCGTAGGCTCCAACACATCCTAAACTCTCAGGTCTTTCAGTTCTAACATCTGATTTACTGTGCCAATGCAGGGACATATTGTCTACTTCAACACCTTCCACATCAGAAGCAATATAATCTAAATATATAATAATGTAAAATTATATACTCTAACACAAATTAATAATTGCTTACCGTCATTGTGTGTTTGATGTGCAGAATTTTTCTTTTTTTTTGATCTTGTAGGCATACTCATGTTTATCAAATTGCAGACATCATCATTATTATTCTCAAAATCTAAAACATTAATAACTATATTATATAAATTTGTGCATTATAACATAATTTATAATAGCTTACCAGCATTTTGGGTTGTATGTACAGACTTTTTCTTTTTTTTTGATCTTGTAGGAATACTAATTTTCCTATCAATATCAGAGTCTAAAAAATATATATTTTGTGATTTATTTGTACTACTGTTTGATAAAATATCATTACTTGGTATATTCTGATCAATTGAAGTTGATGCTGTCCAAATGTCATCCTCAATCATAATATCTATACATAAAAACGCTATGCAGTTTCTAATATATAAATATTATATTATGCAAAATGACTTACCCAAGTTTTCAATATCAAACTCATAATCAGCTTGGACATCTTGGCTTTCTGCAACCTCCAGTGGGTCAAAATAAATTTCAGAGTCATTCTCATTATCACCAAAATCTGATATCACATCAGCATCATCTGGAATCTCTTCTAGATATTTCTCAATGTCTTCAATAGTAAGATTCGTCATTTTCTAAAATACCTTCTAAAATTGTATTTTTATTTTGAATTTATTCGTCATGCAGAAACAAAATAAAAATATATAGGCAAAATCGTTTCTGACTGACGGGACTTTAAAGTCCGGCCAATTCAATCGTGAAATGTAATCAACTCAAGGTAACTATAGTACTAGGAATTGCCTTATTACATAATAAACTACATATATAATCATAATATAGTAAAATTTGCATGCTTACCTTAAAAAATCTTGCTAATTACGAGCTACTAAAAAGGCGAAAACACGAAATCACAAAACACAAAAATGTGATAACAAAACGTTGATATTATCAATGAAAAATAAATGATATTTTTCTCCATGATATTTTATATACATTTGTATGGGACTACAAAGTCCCGTCAGTCACTACCAGGTCGAAAAATATTTCCTATGATTTAATATGATTTTTTTTTTCCCCGTGACTGAAAAGTCCCGTTAGTCAGGAAAGGGTTGAAGAACAAACCGAAATACAACGGCAAATAAACATATAGGCCAGTCAAATTAGGATTAAATTCGGAATTAATTAGTGGAAAGCTGGAAATTGTTTTAATTGCTTAAGTATAAGTCTAGTATTAGGGGAACATGTTTCCCCCCCCCTCCGAGGTCGGCGTTGGCCGCCATCTTGAAAAAACAGCTCTAAAATCGGAGTTTTTTTCGTTTTTCGATAATTATTCAAAAACGATGAGTTTTATGAAAAAATGTCATCTGGTATAAAATATAGAACGTTAAATTCTCTACAAAATCAAGTCCAAAAATAATGAAATCGGTCTAATATGAAGGTTCATAAGTGACGTTAAAAAAGTACGTTCTTTGAAGTTTTTTAAAAAAAATTGATTTTTTTTTAGTTTTTTTAATTTTTTTTGAAATCCGTCAATTTTACGACAAAAAGTCATAACCTACAATTTTTAGAAATTGTAATTTTACGTCGAACAGTGTTATATTCATTAATTTTGAGTAAGTATCAAGGTCAATAATAGACTTTGAAATTCGACTCTCAAATCACCGGTTACAAATGTAGGTGTTGCAATACGTTTGTAACAAATTCGTATGTAATTTATCGTGAAAAAAACCAATCAATATTTACTCCTTTATACTTACTTATAAATATAGTTAAAATATTATGAGTATAGTTACTAAGAAAATAATATTATGCAATTAAATAATAATATGTCATATATTAACTTGTTTTACACAAAAAATCTGAAGTTATTGTAATTATTTAGTTTGAATTTACATATATATATATATATACAGGTGTTATATTATTATTTAAATAATTTATTTGAAACCAATTGAATGTATTGTTTATGTTATGGCCCATGTTTTCCTTTTTGACTGCTCTCTCTGATCTACTTCTTTCTAGAACAAAATAATTTAAATATAAAATATAGTTACATTTTTTGAATTATACAGAAATAAAAATATATGATAATTTATACACACTGCATTAGTTTGTTTTCAATATTTTTGATGTTGAAGGCCCATAAATATCTTCTTAGTCCCTTTTTTCTACCTGGTCTTCCTCATCATCATTTTCGTCTTGTTGCCCTTCTAATTTATGTTCTTTATTGTCGTTTTCTTCATGTTCTCCATCTGTTTCACAGTATTTTTCAAAATGTTCATCAATTTCGAAATGGTCTTCTTGATCGTCTTTTAAACAGTTAGTGCACGATTGTCCCCGACAGTTAAAACAAATATTTGAACAAGTCATTCCTAGTTTTCGGCAACTACACGATCCTGTGCATCCTTTCGCACATTTGCACGAAACTTTTTTCAATACTGATTGTGGAGCCGCATCTTTGTTCGTGGTAATTGGAACAAGACCGTATTTTGTATTCTTCCAACCCCAATCTAGGGGATTTTTTTCATTTCCAATCCACATTTGAATTTGGTGATATGTACGTAAAGAATGCTGACGAGCAGCTGCTTGAGTAGGAGGTAAAGAAGCAAGATTGAAACTCTTTTTCATTAAAGATTTTGCGAAAAGCTGATATCGTAATTTATCCAATGACAACATTTCGACACACTTATCTGCATACAGCGTAGTAATAAAAAGTTGACCAGCATCATCAATATCATTTGCATTAGCGTTGTCATCTAAGAAAATGGAAACAATATCTTGTAATTCGTTTTTTTTATCTAACAATTTCACGAATTGTATTTTTCCTTTTCTAAAAAATGCCGAAGTTGTGTCACATCCACTGAAAGCATGGAGAAACAATATGTTATCTTTAACATGTTTTGAATATTTTAAGTTGTTAGCACTATAACACAAATGGTCCAATTTTCCTTTTCCTGGTTTCAAAAAATAAATGTTTGTACAAGATGAAGGTGATAGAGCTGTGAGTAGAACCAAAAGATCAGTGTCTTCGCCAACCATAACAACACACTCTGCACTATTTGCGATCTCAATAGTACTACGAACAATTAAAGTGTCAGCATCCTCGATAGCTTGCTTCACAATAAAATTTTCATTTTCAAGCTTTTCCCGTAAAAAAAATATAAGACGTTTTTTGTTGGCATCATTGGAAAGGAATTGCTCTTGAGACATAGTTACACACATTGTCTCGTCAAAAAGTACATTTGCAGCTTCATGACGAATTGCTCTTCGATAGCGTTCTGCTGATTTGGTACTTTTAGTTGCATCATCTGGATATCCATCGAAAACAATAGTGACACTATTTTTGTAATATTGTTTCACATAATTGACGTACTTATTTAAAATTGAAGAAAACGTTTCTCTTATTTGCCAAACAACTCTATGTAAAAGAAAACCACCATCTATTACGTAAACAGCGTTTTCAAAATTATAGTTAGTTACAGGATTAAACAAATCATAAAAAATTGATTTCTTAGTCTTCCGCATTCCTTTTTCATCGAATAGTGAGAGAGGATAGGGAGCCAGTTCAAATTCAAAATATTCCTTAAATTCTTCATCCGATTTTTTCATGTATGAAATTCGTCGAAAAATAACATCAGGACTAACAGGAATCTCTTCATCGTAAATTTTTACTTTTGAAGTAAAACCTCGTAGAGGCATCACTCGATTTTTTCGCTGAAACTTAACTTGTCCAAAATTACTTCCAATTACATTTGACATTGATTCAATGCCTATTTCATATGCTAGATGGCAATTTATCTCTTTGTCTCCCATCACTCCAGTACTTATGGACATCACATTTTCTGACTTGGTAAAAGGATCATGAGATTTAAACCAATCAACAAACTTGTTTACATCAATGGCGTCTCTAGATATCCGTGACGTTCTAGCATCAACATGCTGTGCAGTTGTAGCAAATGAAACGCCACAAAATGTTTCTATTTGCTGTGAAATGTCTATCATAGTAGTCATTGAGTTAATCCATTTGGTCATAGTACCCTCAGTTATACCTCTCCCGTGAGTTAATCCACCATTGCTTTTCATAGACCTCATGAGAGTCTGCTCGATCGTCATGTCTGACCATATTCCAGACCAAAACTTGTCAGATCGTCTAATTGTGAAATATCCTTTTGTTACGAAACGTTCATAATCTAGATTTGACAATTTAGACTTTAATTCTTGCATATCTTGTAAATAAAGATGACATGATTTCGCATACAAAAAATGACCACTCGCATGAAAATAAGGCAACATGTCTTGTATACATTGTAAATGCAAATTCCAATTTCCACTTCGTTCCGCTTGAATAAACTGTTTCACCAACGTAATCATATGGAAATATTGAATCCAAAGTTTTGCTGTTGCACCATTTGTCTCAAGTTCAAGTAGTTTCTTGGAAAAAATATTCAATATATTACTGATTTTGGAAGACGCTTCAATGTTATCAATAAAATATGTGATTCCGACGTCACTTAGAATATCAATCATTTCCAAGTGCTCTTTTTCAGAAAAATTAACTTTAGATAAGACGATTTTGGCTAAAGCTAGATGTGCTAAAATATGGGCTCTTAAAGCTCTTGAATATGCATGGCCAGTCATCATTTTTCCAGTTGAAGCTACAGCATAAGCAACACTGAACAAATCTTGTAATCCACAGCCGTCCATAATGTAGCCAATAGCACCCATAAAAGACATTAATAGATGAAAGCCGCCAAGCCTAACTATAACTAAGCTAACTTCCGAATCCGTTGAACATGATGCTACTATATCTCGAGCTTTTATGTATAATGGTTGATCGAAGGTTACAAAACAACAACTTTGATTCAATGACTTACATTTTTCAACTGCAGCAAGAAGTACCGAATATATTGTATCATATTTGGAGGGTGGTGAATTTAAAAATGGAAGACACAATATTCGTGATCTTGAGTACGTTTTATTTAAGTTGACCTTTTCCATGAAACCGTTCCAACCTGGAATATCGGGAGATCGTATTTTGCGCCAATTTTATTACCTATAATTTGCGCCATCAAAAGGTACATTTAAGGACGTATGTAATTTGCGCCAAAATATAAAAATATAATATGTATTTTGCGCCACATATACAAATTAATTTTGGTAATTTGCGCCACGACAGAAAACGAAATGGAATATGTAATTTGCGCCACACATTCAACTTCAATATTGTTGTCACTAGATCTCACTAGTCACTACTAATGCTTGCGAATCATATCATTCACGTTTCAATTCCGAGTTCTATCACCCACATCCTACTATTTACCACTTNAAACTTTGATTACAATTAAAAGTATACATCTTAAAAAACGAAATTCTACTAAAAATAAAATTCGTTTGGAAACTTTTCAACAAATATATGAAGACTTAAGACAAAATAAAATTGACAGAAAATGCTTAGTTTCTTCATTAAGCTATAAATATAAAAAAAAACGTGAGTAAGCTAGGTATTATAAGTAACTAGGTATTTTAATTCAAAAGATTAAATGTTATATTACGAAAATTGTACATACTAAACGAAAATTTATATTTATACATTATAATATTTTTACATTTATTTATAATTATAATATGACTGATTTTTATATGTTTTATTACTAAACGAAAATTTACTTATTTAATATGCATGGAGTTCGTTTTACTTGTATACATTTATTTATAATTATAATATGACTGATTTTTATATGTTTTAAATAGAAAATTTACTTATTTAATATACATGGAGTTCGTTTTACTTGTGGCGCTAATTACAATTTCAATAAGGTGAACTATGGCGCAAATTACAATTTTTGTAGGTAAACGATGACGCAGATTACATATTGCCTTTTCATTTAGTTTTATTTGGCGCAAATTACAAACATAAAAAGTGGCGCAAATTACCAAAATACAATTTTAGATGTGGCGCAAATTACATATATTTTTTTTTTTTTGGGTTGTTTTTGGCGCAAATTACATACGCCCGGAATATCGATTAAATCTTTCCACTTACCATAAATCCATAAGAAATCGCTAGGTAAGAGTTTTACTTCATTTGTTATTTTTTTGCGATAAACATCATTGATTTTAATGTTTGATAGTCCTTCTTTAACTGTTCGTTGAAAAGTATGCAGTTGAATGCGATCGACTTCTTCAATAGTGTGAGCAGCGAGGGTCGTATTTGATTTTTTAATGTTGGTTTCATATGACACTGAGGTGAAAGGAGTTATACATTGGATGCCTCCCATTGCGTGAAATGTATTTAATCCGTCTATGGTATCAATATTTACGTCTGCGGTGTCAAAAACAAATTGACAAAATGAATTTCGCATCACAACTTTTGGTGGATTTTTTAAGCAGGACATCTCAAATAGCCTGATACTATTGTAAGAACTGCAAAAACCAAGGGTGGATATAACATCTAAGAGTTCTTTTGATCCATATTTTTTGTATATTAATGTTCCAAGACCAATTTGTATTGGAGAAAGAAAAGATCTTGGCCTAGTCGCAGCAATTATGGAGTGTGCAATTGAAAGGGTAGTGGTTTTGCATTTGTCTTCATCAGTACATTTTTTTTTTTTTAATAATTGAATTCAAAAGCATTTGAAGTGAATTTGGAACATCATTTTCGACGTTGTCTAGAAAAGTTTCTGGTGTAGGATAATTACGTAAATCGTAAACCATCGATCTGATATCCTCTCGGATTATATCAGCAGCTGCTTTAACAATACGGGGACGTTCTTCTTCTACATTTTGTTTTTTCGAATTGTACCAATTATCTGTTAAAATTGTGTAGCCAGTATTACGAAAACAAATTACTGGCTGTCTATTTATTCCAGTAGCTATCACAATTTCCTGGCCATATTTATCAATAAGTCTTTTTTTTAGAATTTTTTCGGTTGGTATATAACCTATGTAGTCATTAAGAATTTCCCGTAATGAAAATTGACATTGATCTTCATTGTTTTCAATATAATTACACACAAAATCAAAGGCAGCTGTTACTTCAACGTTTTCTGGTCGACCTTTAGAGCTTTGCTGAGTGGAAATACGTTTAAAAAATTGTTTACCACAAGCACCGTGATATCTACCTTCAGCTGCAATAAGATCGGACACATTACCAACACGGAGAATAACAGTAGTATCTGGGTCCCTGTATGTTGTCCACCGCCACCGCCACCGCCACATTACCACCGCCACCGCCACCTCTCCTCTTCACCGCTCAGCCAATACCACCGCCACCTCTCCCCTTCACCGCCACATTGCCGCCGCCACCGCCACCTCCCACTTCACCGGTCAGCCGTGGATCCTTCGCCTCCTTGTTATTTTCCTAAAAATTGCAACAGGGTGGTCCAAGATTCTACGAATTATTTATAAAGCATAATCGTCACTTAAATAATTTTTTTTTCGCTGATTTTTATTTTCCATAGTTAAATTTGAATTATAATAATGATAAATTATGTTATTAAATCAGTATGTACATACGTCTTTACAATAAAGGTACACGAGT
>NW_019101250.1:0-12517 GCF_001856785.1 Myzus persicae | reverse complement strand
ATCACTAAACACTAAAGAATAGAACTATTGTTTTAAATAGTTAGCCAAGTTATTTTATAACAACTTTCGCAGCATGTTTTCACACATCTAAGAATGCACAATTTTTAGGATACCAAAAATCAATTGCCAATTTTGGCAGAAAGCAATTTTTATCAAACAATTCAAATAAATTAACCTAGCAATTTGTATATAACCGAGTCAGTAGTCATTGTAACAGATGTTTTTTTGTTGAGAGAAGTTATTTATTTTGTCAGTTGTGTGGTAGTCATGTTAATCAACATTTTAAAATGAATAAATATTCAACATAAAATAATATTATTATATTGATACATTTTTCATTGGTTTTAGCAGGGCAATCATAGACAACTAACAAGTACCATAATTGTTTGTAGGTTACATAATAGTCATAATAATACGAAAAATACTTACATTTAATCTAGTGTTGTATCTTCTTCTGGTATGTTTAAGTATTGAATTTGAAGGCTTCAATTTAAAATCATGTACTGGGTAATTAATATGAGATTCTTCCAAAGTTGTAGCTGGAGTAACAAAATGTGGCCAACCTAACCATTGTTGATTACTAATAGGTAATTTAGTCAAGTTTGCAACAACTTCTTTCACTTGTGCAACTGTCTGATCAGATGAGAATGACAATTTATAAACTTGATATTCACTTGAAGTTGTAGCCTCCATTGTTATGTTTAGAGTGAATATTCGCAAGTTAGCTCTTAAAACAGTAGTAAAAGAAATATTAAATTAACTAGATAATATAATCAAAATATGAAATTAATAGATATAAATATTATACCTTCCATTAAGCTCTTGATTTAAATCTTCACCACTAATAAGATTTAGCTTAAATCTATCTGGAAGGTTCAATTTGGAAAGTGTATCTTTATTGGAAGGGAGTTGATTATTTGGCCATCCATTAAAGTTTTGTAGGCAACATGGAATCTTACTTTCAGCGTAGACTAATGTTTTTAAATCATCTAAAAAAAAATATGATATTAATTAGGTGTAAGCAATCTAATTGTTTAATATATAATATTTAAAACATTGCATAGGTAATTACACTAACAAATTATAAGTTATATAGATTAAAGAGCTTGATTAATAAAAATACTAAAAAAAATTAAGAAAACATGGGAATTAGGTATTATATTTTTCTATAGAAGGGAACTAATAAAAGTATTAAAACTGTTAACTGATTACCTACAATTTTTAAATGAAAGTAGTCTCGTTAATTATGTCCTTTAACAAAGAATTGGGTTATGTATGTAGTGTGTATAAATAGAAGTCACTAAATTTAAAACATTTGAATTAGATATAAATTATTTCAACTTTAGCAACAATTGTAGAAGTACAACTTTTTTTGAATACCTATTGTTTATGAAAATAGTTTATCTATATAAATAAAATATTTATGAATAAATTGATTTTATAAGATTAAGGGCAAGTTGTACAGTCTGTGATTAAACTCCGATTACGCTTAATCAGCTGATAACAGATATTTAACTGGTCAAATTCGGCCGGTTAAACTGTGATTAACTTTAATCACAGACTGTACAACTGGCCCTAATAAATAGTTAAAACTGAAAATAAATTAGGATTAGTAATTACCAATTGTTGAAGCATCGTTGACTTTTAATGTGGCAATAATATGGCCATTTTGTTCAATCTCTATGGTAATTAAACGGTGAGTTTCATTTGACGTTGACGCAGTCATTCCTCTGAAATCGTCTGCAATCATTACAGATGGTGCGCCTAGACGTATACGGCGTCCTTCAGAAGGCAAGCGTTGAGTGTGTTGTGGCATGACATGCTGGACAGCGGCCTAAAAAAATAACAGATAGAGTGGATTTGGCAAAGCCATTACAAATACCATGTTTCAGTGGAAAACTCGAGTACTTACCAGTAAGTCCCAATTGAAATTCGACAAGTGCATCAAAGCTTCGGCTGCATTGTCGATACCAGTGATGGCCTGTATTACAACAAGACAACAACGTTAGCAGGAGGTCGGTGGGTGTCTTTGTTCCCTACGTTCGGGGAATACATTACCTGAAAATCGGCTACAATGCCGTTTTTGTCGTCCATGTTGCAACGAGACGATAAAAGTGGCGTCGATAAAACGAAAAAACCACTAGCTGTATCAATCAGATATGACGGATATCACTATGTCTGGTAACGCTAGCGACGGGGCCCGTGTCGCTGGACGATAGTTTACTCGCGGGTACAAAATCGGCCACGGGCGACGTAGCAATCAACGCCCGACGGACAAAACTGGGACGTTTATATCACTCGTGCGACTAACGATATGGAACAGTGTGACGTGCTGCGAATTGTAGTCTACACTCAACGACGAACGCGGACCACTGCTGCGACTAAACTATTATTATTATTATTAAAGTTTAAAATTATTACACTTCCAGCGAACACGGCACTAGCATCGACGTTCGACAGAGAATAGAGACTACTAGACTAGAGCTGTGGCGCACAGTGCACACACTACACACAACGGGAACGGCGGGAACACGGACTAAGGTATACAGGACTGGAATCGACATTGCCGGGGGGTAGTAGAAGGCCGGTCCTCAAATGTTTCTAACGGTACAGGTGTGGTTACTAGCGCATTCTACTATTCTAGTAGCGTATATTGGCAACGTACTAAAATAATTATTTTTGAAATAATAAAATATAAATATAAAATTATTGAAATTGTATTTATGAAACCTAATCTTAGTGGTTACTGGCTATTATATTTTGTAGACATATCATCAGACTTAAGTGACTGTCGTAACGTTGGTTTGTGGATCATCTGATTTTAAAATGCCTCGTCAATGTTCGGTGATTTCGTGTTTGAGTATTAAAAGCAAACAAGCTGTTCAGTTGTTTAAAGTTCGAGACTCAGATTTTTATGCTTGGAACGAAATTATTCGAAAAGTAAATGGTAATTTGAATCGTAAAGTGGTTTATGTCTGCGCTGAGCACTTTTCTAATGATGATTTGATAACTCATTATAATGGACCTAATGATTTGGAAAAAGTAAAATTAAGAATTTTACATAATATTTGAATATATTTAAATTTTAATATTTTATATTTCTATAACATAATTATTCTACCTATAGGTTAAAAGACATTTGGTTGGGTTAAGGAAGGGAGCTATTCCATCAATATTTGATACATCAATTGATAACACTGAAAACCATAATACTGTAACTCTTGATTTACCAGACCGTCCAGACCCATCCGGAAAAAGTACATTAACTACTGAACCATTTAGAAAACAGTTGTTTATTGAACCTATTGCTAAACGAATATGTCTTAATTCACAGATCCTAATACAAGTTTGTTAATGACTTATGATTATTTCACCCAAAAATAGTCTGTCTAGAACTATAGACTATTGTATAAATTTTAATACTCATAAGCACTAATTAACTATTGTTATTTATTTAGGAAACATTTACCAGTTATGAGGAATTATTAATGTCAGTTGGTTGGATGTTGTACCGTGATGAATGTATAGTGTCTTTGTATAAACCAATTAAATCTGAATGTGGTAGTGAAATGAAAGTGGTCATTCAGAAACAAATTGTTTTTCAATCTAATATTTTAAAAATAAGCTATTATGTCAATCAAAAATGTAGAGATCCTAAAGTATTAGGTCTATCACAATTGACATACCCATTAGATTTTATGAAAATTAATGAAACTATTAAATTGTTTGAACAGAAACAAATTTGTCAAGGTGGTCCAAGTGTCATCAATTTTCCTGGTACCTATATATTTCTAATTGCTTAATTAATAATTAATATGTTTCTACATAATCTTAAACTAAATATTTTGTATTTAGGAATTCATATTAAAAACACTAATTTAGACGGTTCAATATGGCGCCATAACGAATGTTCAATTCTTACTAATTCTACAAAAAGATGTCAATGATGTAATTTATTATTTCCTTACTTTAGGGTATATAGAAAAAGGTCATCTATTATAAATAAAACAAATATTGGCTCTACTCTGACTCCTACTAGACGAAGTATATTAAAACAAATTTTAAGAAAAACAAAAATGGTTAAACAATTCAATAAAAGGTGAAAAAGTGTGAAAGAAAATAATATTTACAATAACTATGCATTCACCATATTTGTTTATTAAAGGTTTAAAATAACAGTAGAACAATTGAATGTAACATTGAATGAAGTACAATGTAAATCAAAAAATTTGACAAATGAATCTGTAGCTGATCTATTTGAAAGTAACAACTTGAATACATCACAGAAAACAATTATTCAAGAAATTATCAATGCCAGTAAAGTCATGAACACTAAAAATAGGAGGTATTCAGAAAATTGGATACTATTATGCATCTTATTGAAAATTAGGTGAATAATTTACCACTTAAGGTAATATTAATTTATGACTAACATTTTTTTTTTTTTTTGACGTTGATAGATCTTCCACTACTTACCGATTTTTAAGAGAACAAGAAGTATTACCTCTACCATGTCCAAGAACTATTAGAAAATATTTATCAATGATAAACATTCAATGTGGTTTTGACAAGAAATTTTTCCAAATATTAAAAAAAAAATTGGTATACTTAGATTCGAACAAAAACATGGTTTGTTAGTTTACGATGAAATGTTTTTAAGAGAAAGTCTTAATGTAAACTCTCAGACTCTCGCTTATTGAGGATTGGAAGATTTTGGCAGAGAAGTAGATTCTTCTGAATTAAAAGCTAATCATGCATTAGTTTTTATGTTCCAAAGTTTAGCTTTAAATTTTGCTCAACCTATTGCAGTTTTTGCATCTCATGGTCCAGTTAAAGGTATTAAAATTGAAATACTGTAATCGTGTTATTTGTTTATCAGATTACTAATAATATTGTTTTGACAAACTAGTAATAATTTAATAAACAACCAAAAAACATTAGTATAATATTTAACTTTGTGATTTAATTGTATTTGCTTTATTTTATGTGTTAGATGTTAGTTGTATGTTACTGTGGACTGCGGTAGGTACATACATTTTTATGTTTTTAAATATTAGGAACTGTATGTGGTTAATTATTGAATGTTGCATGATTTTAATATACCGTCTTAATATATTGTAATAATATCTATGTTATAATGGTATATTTCTAGATTATAGGTATTTTGCTCTTTTGTTTTATTTGTGTGTTTCTATATGGTAAATTTATTTGTGTTCCATGTTTGGATGTCCAGTACTTTTGCTTACCTACGTTGGATATTTTAATATTACTTTTATTCTATTTTAAACAAAATACATTTATATATAACAGTTCGAAATAAATTTGCCTCGCAGTGTGGAGTGTGGTACAGACTAGAAATATTATCTTTATTGCTATAAATTATTATTGTCATTATTATACTATATATGTATATATAATATATTTATATATACTATCTTTATTACTATAAGTTATTGTTGTCATTATTATACTAAATATATATCATATCATTATATCGCAGTAATCCTTATATAGGACAGCGTTCTGTTATGAGCGCCTAAAAGGCACATACCTACGATCGTTATATTACTTACTATAATATAGTACGTATATACTATAGATAGCGTCTATATTACCAATACTATGTCGGTTATAAAATGTTAAATTTTGTGGTTATAACAATTTACTCACTGCTCATTATTATTATTTATTTACTTTCCTACACTTTAACACACAAAAATGTACAACAGTTAATATTAATAGCTTTTAAAAACACTATAGATGGTCTTATTTCAGATTTTGGAACATTTACATCATTCATCCTTAAAGAAACATACTGATCACATATTATTAGCATTAAAGGGGATTTGTATTTTTTATGCTATTGTCACTAAAAATTTGCCTCCCTATAATGGTTTTAACAAGTTACAAAACCCCCTCCAAAATTCTCTAAATATTAAATATAATAATAGATAATAGTACTATTTAATGTATATCAAATTTTAATGAAAACCTATAATAAATATTTGTATGAATTTTGAACCATCTTTATAAATCAAAATTAAAACCACCGTTTGAGACATTAAGTAAGAAATTTTTAATTGTTGAGCTATTTTTTTTTTAAAAAAAAGTAAAAAATTACAATTTATAATATTTTTATAATACTTTCATTTACAATATTGGGTATACAAAACAGATATTATGAAAATATTTTTATACAAAAATGTTTAACTAAGTTGTTTTAATTTTAGAAGTTGACCTCTTGCTTTCTTAGTACTTATTATACTCACCTAGGTGCTAGATAGGTACTTTCTTATTGATTTGTAAAATACTGAGTCACAAAGCACACACAACGGTCTCTTAAACACAAACCGGACAAATAAAAAACAATATAATAATTATTACAGACTCATGTGTTTGATTATTGTTATTGTTACCCTTCAAACAAGACAGGCGCCGAATATACCAAGGGATCCAAACTTGTTAAGTTTAGTATTATCAAAAATTGTTTTCTATACAATGCGCATGACACACATAGATTATTTTTACAAATTTAATATTTATTAGGAAAATAAATTATATTGAGTCAAATAGATATACCATATACATTAAAATAATATATAAATATAAATATATACATTGCTGTTTATTATACAATTATTTTTTGTAAAGAAAAAAGTAAGTATTATTAATTTTCTATTTTTTTTATACTTATTTTCACTTTAATAAAGCATTACAGAATTTGTTAACACCTACATTTTGCCTCCCTGCCTATCTAATGTGAAATACGCCTTTAATTAGCATACATCATAAAATATTATATTAATATGAATAGATGTGCTAGTAAACGGGGATGTCAATGGACCAGCCGACAAGATAAATTAATAACAAAAGTAAAAGAAAAAATGAAGAATTTTTTTTTGTGACTACCTATACTGAAATTTGAATAACTCTTTGATAACTTAATATTTTAATATTACTTCTATTCTAAACATAGACATTTACACATAACAATTCGAGGATATCTGTTTCGGTGGTAGGACGGCAATTACAATAATTATAATTACAATAAATTTATCTCACAGTGTGGCGTGTGGTATAGAAATATTATTTTTACTACTATAAGTTATTATTGTAATTATTATACTTCATATTTATAATTTATGTATAATATCAATATATCACAGTAATTCGTATATAGTACAGCGTTCTGTTATGAGCGCCTAAAAATATACACATACCTACGAGTCTACGACAGTACGACTTCTGAATTATTTACTATAGCTGAATCGTGCTATTATATCATTGTTATGAGGTGACTTACGGCTTGTCGCTATCAACTAAACTGTTCTCAAAGAATGTGTTTTAGTTTTCGAATTCACAGTTTCGATGAAAATATGACACACAATACACACGCAAGCTGGGACAGAAAATGTTTCTGATCTTCGCTAGTACACGTTGACGCACACTTATATATATTAGTACTGTTATTTGTTTATCATTTTAGGCCGGGAACGAAAATCGTTGGGTTAAGTGTAGATGTGACATAATTTTATACGACGTATGATTCCAAACTTTTAAAGGTGGATATTTTCCCACAAAGTTATCGATTCTACTATCTAATATAATACTATTCGTTTGGTCGGTTACCGATTATCAATACAAAACCAATCGGTTTTTGAACTGCAACGTACATTGAGATAGATTATATAAAATATATATTATTTATTAAATTACATATTTTATAAGAAGAAAAATATTGTTCTCCTCATTCAGTAGGGATAATGTTCAAAATGTTCAGGAGGAGTTTGAAAATCAAAAGTATTTGTGCAGTTTAGATAAAAATGCATGGTATATACTATGGTTTTACTTAGTCAAGAAGAAGGAAAAAAAACCAAAATAAATTAAGACCAATCTCATTCTGATTCTATAATATAATAATGTACTTTAAAGGTTTAGAGTAGGCGGCACCCACGAAAAATATTTTTAAACTACCGTAAAATAACTAAAATTGATGAAAATATCAATTATACACCCTTTATAATGTATTATAACACAAGTTTAAATAATACTTACTGAAATGTAAGTACGGGTGTGTTTAATAATTTAAGAAAACGCTATACTCCGTGCTCATAAATTATCAAAATGTTGATATACCATATTATTATTATTATTATTATTATTATTATTATTATTATTATTATTATTATTATTATTATTTATTATTAATAATCTGCAGACCAAATATTTTTTATTTATATTCAAAACTGGATAAAATAGAAGTTATAAATAATTTTAAAAAAACAGTGGTCCGAAAATAATAAAATCTATTTACCGTGTTTTAAAGTGTACTGTTGTAAACATGAAAAATATTATATACCTATATTATGTATATGTATTATGTACTATACCAGGGATACGATGAAGATCACATGCGGACATACATAATACATTAACAGATAATTATCTTTAAAGATATCAAAAATATCAAATGTATGAAATATAATGGTAGGTACATGTTTTACTTAAAAAAAACTTTATTCATCTTCTTAAGAGGACGTCATGCCCTCATGTGTGCATCTTACAAGTGCGTAACATATCAAATCTTACGTTCAGCAGATTACGTTTAGCTCTGAGAGTTTAAAAATTATAGTGAATTGACCTCTTATTAAAATTAAACGTAAGATTATTATGGAGGGCATCTTCATAATGCCCAAACAATTTACAATTTTAAAATTTACATAACTCAAAACAATCAAGGCCGTAACTGGAACAAATTTTTTTTTTGTGGGGGGGGGTGTGTTGAATCAAATAATAGCCACGGAAATCATTTAAACCAATTTAATTGAAATTTTAAATTCTATTTCCCGACATAGGAAACGTAAACTTCTCATCAGGTACCTAAACATTAGTAAAATAGTAAGTAACTTATATTTTATAATTTATCACTAACCTTTTGATCTAATCCAGCGTTTCCTAAACTCTTGTTTGGGCTGGCCCGGTAATTTATATTTTTCACCTTCGTGACCCACCAAAATATTTTACATTTATCATTATGTTGTAAAAGGCAAAATAAAACACATTTGAATCATTCATCATCCCGTCTATTTGACTTCTTCTTCGTACTTTAAATTATCAGTTTAAATTATCAAACGAAAATGATAAATAACAAATTTAATTTGAGAATTTCATTAAATTCTGCGACTCGGTATTAAATTTTGATGGCCCAGTAGTGGGTCGCGTTGGATTCTAATCAATATCAATATCAGTAATATCATTTGCAGATTCTGTTGTAGTTCGTATATGTGTAATTATTGAAGTCGATGTAGAACTTGTGATTGTTTCGTTCTCTATTGTTTTAATTTTTTTACGAAAATAACTTGAGATTGAATTATTGAGCTTACGACGAGTTGACATTTTATTGAAATAATCAAATAAAAAATTATTCAGAGATATTAGTGGGTAGCCAATACTTTACACAGCGCGTAACAACTGATACAAATTTGTTCCTAAATATCTTTACTGTTGATGTTGAACTTATTTAATGTGTATGACAAAATTATTAATAACGCTATTACTATGTATATACTGACAATACCATGGGGTTTTTCGAGATAAAATGGCAATACGGCCGATAATTTATTGTTCGATAATATATTGTAGGTATTTATACACGTTTCGTCCGTCAACAAAACGTTTTTAACCGCGTGTGACTTATCTATGTTTAATATAATAATACTCTATCCAGTGCGGAGATGGTGGCGCGAAGTTAAGTAAAAAAAAAGCGGAACGGTCACGGCCGTATAGTTAGTAGTACATTACACGAGCCAGAGTTTGCCCATTGAATGTGTGAAAAATTTGCCCATTTTCTTTAGCCAGGTCTACATAGCTAATGAATGAACATATTGGTCCGTTTGTTATATCAATAGATCGGGCATGATACGCAATATATATATATATTATATATATGATATATATCCTTTGTCATTTTTGAAAAAATTATTTGAATAATACTGAGACAAAAAGATATTGTGCTTGACTGTTTTTAGTTATAACGTTTCACTTAGTAGCGACAGATGCCGTACACACCCTCTAAGCCGTACACGTCAAGGTACGTCGTCCACTGCGCCTTTGCTTATCGTTGGTACTATTCTACATTCGTACTCGTTATGGGTGTGTTAGGTGTTGACGTGTATTTTCAACGTCTCTCCGTAATATATGTAAAAGTGGTGTAACTACCTATATATTGACATATTGTGTTAGTTGTTGTAATTGTTAACACTATTCCTCCGTTGTTATAGTGGGCAGTGTGGATCGTCGAGTACTTGAGTAGTTGAGTGTTTAGAATATTAATATTTAATATTGTTCTGTATAATAACTACAAATATGAAATATTATATAGATATTTACACAGTTTAAAATCTGTCATTTGTCATCATAGTCTATCTATGAATGAATCCCATTATACTTGCATAATTTAGAATCAAAATAAATGGCTACAATGTAATGACACTTCAATAAATGTTGAACGATGGACTCAAAGGGATAAAAATGTGTATATTATAATAATGCAAACAAAAAAAATTGATTTTGATCAGAAAAAAAAAAACGAATATATTTTATATTTTTGTTGATTATAATAAAATCTGAGCCTTCCTCATGACTTATGAGTATATTACTGTATTACAATAATATAATATTTTGTATGTATTTTTTACGATCCTATAAGCAAGGAATATTGGTCGATCGATTAAAGATTAATTAACCCAATATCGGTTGATCATGTGAGTAGTCTTAAACACAAGTAATATTCTATTTGTATAAATAACTTGTGAAGAATTTTTATAATTACACGTTAAATATGAATTATAGAACTATAGAAGTATGTTTTTTTGCGTTTGCGAAGCAAACGATCAAATCATTTGGAATGATTTCAATTTAACCATGTATACAAAAGAGCTATAATATCTGTGGGAGTACTTAGTCTGTTGAGTTTTGTAAATAGTTATAAAATAAAATGTTTTTTTACCTTTTCGAAAAATAATTAAAATACGTTCCAAAAGAGGTATAATGAAAATTGTATGTTTCGAAATAAGTAAATACAAATGTGTTAAATATTATTTTTTTCTCTTAAAAAAAAATGCAAATTAAAAAAAAAAAATCTAAATAATTTGATTAGAACTATAATAGATTCAAGATCACTATTTATACAATATAATAAGCACTAGGTAGTATCGAAAAATCAACTATTGATACATTTAAATTACGAACACCATTTGCCATCATGTCCCTAGCACGGTACCTCTATTCGAATTTTAATAAGTACTATAGCTTACGACAGCGAATACTAATAATTATAATCATTATTATTACTATATTTTATATTAATTTAACCAAGCTTTGTAACTTATAAGAACAGTAAAAAGTGTAGAGGAATTGCATAGCCAAAACTCCATGTTCACAGTTAATCGGAAAATAAATCAACGATTAAAAGAGGAAACGATTTTATTATTGTAATAATTATTGTCATTGAGGTTTGCTTTTTAACTGATAACAATATAAAATATCCTAGACTGACACACCGTCTCCGCTCAGATTCGTTTTTCGTATACAATCATATTATATCATTGAATTCAAATTTAATAACATCCATTACAACGACTTCCTTTTAGACACCTAATGCTTAGGTTTATTATTAAAATGAAAACAAAATTCAAAGTTGAGGTTAAGGTCATTTAAATGTATAGGTATATAAATATGTGTACTAATACATAAGCATAAACACATTTATACTACATACAGCTTGATTTATATTCACCAATCACCTTGTAATTATACCTCACGAAATACTATAGGTTTATTAAAATATACGAATCCATTATATTGATTTATAAGTATAGAACTCATCATGTTCTTGGAACAATTACATCATAAATATGAAGTTGAGTACTATGTTATTTTCGTTTTCGAAATAATTGATCACATCATCTAGATTGATTTCCATTTGACCATGTACCCAAAATAGCTGTATCTGGATGAATACTTAGACTGTTAAGTCTTGTCACTAGTTAAAAAGTAAAATGGGTTTTTTATTTTTACCAAAAATAATTTAAATTCGTTCCAAAAGAAATGTAATGAAAATGGTATGTTTCGAAATAAGTACATACAATTGTGTTAAATACTATTTTTTTCTCTTTGTTAAAAAAATGGAAATTAAAAAAACCATCTAAATACTTTGATTAAATGTAATTAATGATATGGGGATTATTCCAATTCAAAACACAATTTTGAATTTCGTACTAACCATCAACAACATTATACTAGTGTACTATTACGTATAGGTATAAAATATACTCGCGGAGTGCTTAACAATTAATAAACCCATTCTAATGTTCTATGCATGTACATAAAATCTAATACATGTTCACAACAAACTCATAGGCACGTAATAAAAAAGTCAGTTGTATAATATAATAATATGTGAACTGGCTCCGAATATTAACATTTTATGCACAAATACAGGTACATGTTCATTTTT
>NW_019101249.1:0-12540 GCF_001856785.1 Myzus persicae | reverse complement strand
AATATTATAGTTAATAATATTGAATTATAAATGTAGACAGCGGCCCACCGGGAATTTTCCAATTTCCCGGTGGGCCAATCCGTCCCTGCTCTTGTGTTGAACTATTTGAACTAATGTTTACTCATGACATTTTTGAACATTTGTTTTCTGAGTCAAACAAATATGCCATGTTTTCCAATAGTAAAGACCCTAATATCAAAGTAGAAGAATTAAAATGCTTCATTTCCATTCTCATTGTAAGTGGTTATAATTCACTTCCGGGTAAGCTATATTATTGGGAAGACAGAAAAGATATGAAAAATGAAATGGTGAGTAATGCAATGCGCCGTGATCGGTTTCTTCAAATTTCAAGGTTTTTACATTGTGCGGATAATATGAATATAAATACTACAGATAAAATGTACAAACTTAGACCTTTAATTGAAAAATTAAAAGTGAACTTTCTCAAAAGCTTTCAACCTTATCAATATTTATCGTATGATGAATCTATGATTAAATATTACGGTAGACATGGTTTTAAACAACTTTTAAGGGGTAAGCCTATTCGTTTCGGGTATAAAGCATGGTGTCTAACTAGAGATTTTGGATATCTTCTAAACTTTGATATATACCAAGGGAAATCTCCGAATTTAAACACAGCTTACGAAGATGAATATGGTAAAGCTGCTACCCCATTAATGATTATGCTTGATGATTTACCAGAAGAAAAAAAACTATCATATTCTATTTATTTCGATAACTTATTCATCGGATTTAATCTCTTAGTTGACTTACGTGAACGTGGATACGGAGGAACAGGAACAATACGATACAATAGTATTCCAAAAAGTTGTCCTATTAGTAAGAATAGTATGTCCAAGGAACGATGAGAGTATAAAAGTACTATTAGCCGAGAAGATGGATTGATTGTCGTTCGTTGGGTTGATAATTCAGTTGTTTCAATGTCACCTAATATTCATGGAACTGAACCCGTGTCAACAGTCAGACGATTTTCACAACATCAAAAAAAATTTATTCAAGTTCCTCGGCCAGCAATAATTGCTAATTATAACAAACACATGGGTGGAGTCGATCGAATGGATGAAGACATAGCCAGATATCGAGTAGGGATTCGTGGAAAAAATGGTGGTGGCCTATTTTTACTTGGCTCTTGGACGTGGCAATAAATAATGCATGGGTTTTGTCAAAAAAAAGTGGAAGTACTTACACAAAATTAGAGTTCAAACGCGAAATCGCCTCTACTTATATAACTAAATTTGGACAGCCAGGAAAGCAGGGAGGACATCCATCTATTTAAAATGCTAGAATTTCTGATGAATTGCGATATGACTAAATGAATCATTGGGTAATTGAAGTACCAAACAAGAAAAGACGTCGTTGTGCTGGAAAGAACTGTAAATCACAGGTTCGAACCGGCGCTTTCCATTACCGCACAAACGTGACCCAATACCGCACAATATGCTTAACCCAATACCGCACACAAAAATAGTACGATACCGCACAGATTTATAAAAAGGCATAGTCTAATTCCGCACAAAACAAATAGTACTATACCACATAAATTTATTAAATATAAAAATTTAAAAAAGCATTACTTAGAATTAAATAATTAAGAATAGAATCTATATAGCCATAATATATAGTAATAGTATAGTGATATTAACCAAAATGAATATTGTAGGCACCTATATTGATTTAAAATTTAATCTTGTTTTTTTTATTTATTCCATTATAGTATGTTTGTTAAGAAAATTGAGTACTGAAATACCAAATTATAACATAAAATAAATGTGATTTAGGACTTTGTATTCTATGTTTTAGAGTATTTCATGAAAAACAATAACTTATACATTTAATTTTTATTATCATTATAATTCTAAATTCAAAAATAATAATAAAGAAACATTTTTACTACATTTTATTCTTATACTTGTTATCATAGAACTATATAATACTAATAAAATTCTTATGCAATGTCAGCGCCTAGCGTAACCAAGTGGTAACGCTTAGTTCTAAAAAAAGTATAATTGATTTATAAAAAAATTTATTTTTTTTGCTATTACTATTGTCTAATAAGACTAATTAAGTCCAAAAAACAATAATTTAAAAAAAATAATAACTCCGGCTCTGAAGGGTTAATTTTGGTTAGGGTTAGAGAAAGACAGAAAATCGCCGCTTTCAATCCCCTTAACATTGTAACTTTTATATAATTTATATCTATTATTGTATTCATTGTAACTATTATCAAGAGAACGGAGGTTTGGGGTTTTATCTATTAGTGAATTTTCCATTTAAATGACCTTTAGAAAATAACGTACTCGAAATGTTCAATTTTTTGGTTAAATTAGTTCTCACATAAAAAGTATTGAATTTGTAATTCATACTTATTATTATAAATTAAACAGTTAGTGATGTTATTTTATTATCTAGTTACATCGCACTCCTATATTATAACATCTTGTTTTAAAATGCATTTTTAAAATCTGCTGAATTAAGTTATAATATGATATTTATTTTACATGATAATTTTATGAACATCAGGAATAGTGTGTTATACGATGACGAGACTGTGGAATCCGCTGACACAGGGATTCTATTGTGACACGGAGCGTTGTCGTCTAAGACACTATATGGGAGGCCAGTCAGTCTTATTGTTACTTCTGAACCGATACATCGTATGTATATCATTAGCCGCAAGATTACGTTAATAGGTTTTTTATAGGTTGCTAGGGCTAAAAAAGCTAGGATGGAAATGGTGAAGACTCCTGGGCTTGTGGAAATGTCGTCATCGGGAAGTAGAACTACTACTACGCCAAAAATTTGAATAGTGCCGAAAATTATTCCGTGTTTTTCCGCTCGCTCATGCCCGAGTTGAAAAATGTATTAAAAACACGAGTACAACAAGATGCTATAAAATTTAATTTGAAGCTCGAGGCCACATACAACCTACCAAGTGTGCTCAATTCACTGGAGAATAGGGCATTTAAAAGATCGACGGTCGAAATTTTTTCAGGGAGCAATATTACCAAGATATTGGAGAGAGCGTATATTAATTATTAAGTTGTTGGTTTAGGGGGAGGTATATCGGGGTAGTGGTAGCGGTTTCAGGCCGCATACTATCGATAGGTTATTTGCTGGCTGTATATAAATATACCCCGATGGGCGGCTCGTTATATATCGATCTACCTCAATATATAAAAGCCAGAAACGCGACAATAAACCCTCTAAACATAAACGAACAATGCTTTAAGTGGGCTATTCTAGCGAGGCACGTGACAGGTCTTCCCCTGAGGCGTGTCGGTGAAAACTATATTATGCATGAGGACAAATACAATTTTGGGGGTATAAAATTTCCGACACCTATGGCGAACATAAAGATTTCCGACGCAAATAACCGGGGTGTCTCTTTAAACGTATATGGACTCACTCCTAAAACCACAAACCTGAAGTATCCAAAATACGAAGTGTTTCCGCCACGCGATATTGATGAGGAGAAGCTCATCTTCGATCTGTTGTTGCTCAGTAACTCCAGCGGGGCACATTACGTATATATTTCAAATTTCTCTCGGCTTGTCTCCCCTCAGAAAATAGACTCGACGATCTACATTTTTTTTGTAAATGTTGTCTAACGAGTTTTGATAAACGTAGTTTGAAATACAAACTAAATGGGGAGGCAGCGTTAAATAAACATAAACTTATTTGCGGGTCTCACAAACCCATCTTACCTGAGATGCCTAAAGCTGGTGAATGTGTTAAGTTTGAGACCTGAAGAAGCACACAGAGACACCCTATTGTTATATACACTGATTTCGAGGCCTTGCTAGTCAAGGTTGACGAGAAGAAAGGCGAAAACACAACAATTGTATAGATACATGAGGCCATGAGTTACGGGTTCATAGTTAAACACTTAAATTGGTAATGTATCCTGCCAGATACATCAACTTTGAGTAATATTATAAATTTCCTGAAAATTGATATTACCGATTGTTATGTTTTATACACTGCTAATATATCTCGTGTTTTGATAATAAATACGTACCATAAATTACAATGATAATACACTGATCGATAACAAAATACAAATTTCAGTTTATCAGTCCACATTTGTATTCGGTTTTTCGTTTTTGAAGAAGTGTTTATTTTATTTATTTTTTCATAAATCGATGTGAAACATTTTAAAAATCATTAAAGGTAAGTTTTTTTAATATTTTATAATTGAAATATATTGTTTTATAGTTTTAGTAAAGGATATTTCATTCTCTAAAATGGATGTATCTCTCAAGACACATTGCCAAGTATATACATTATACCAACTATGCCTTCACGTATCTCAGAAGATACATTGCCATTTCTGTCAACTATCAGAATTATTTTTTTATATGATGATACATTTATACTATTTAATGTTTACCTATATTTTCATAATTTAATTACATTAATAATTGTAGAGTTGTAAGACTATAATGTTTTCTTCACGATCAAAAAAAATGGTTTCTATAGTTATTCCTCCTTCTGATAGTGGATCAAGCTCAGAAGATGAATCAGAATTAGGAATTGATGAACAGAATGAACATGAAATAGATAGACTATTGGCAGAGTTAGACAAAGATATAGAAAATAATGTAAATTATAATAAATTAGTAATTTATAAATTTATTTTAGTGTTAGAATAAATAAGTATATTATATTTTTGTTTCTCTTCAAGGGGAATAATTTTGTACATACTATATTATTATCTTTATTGTTTTATTATATAATAAACCTAATTTGAATTTTTTGTTCTATTAGGAATTGAATGAGCAGTTGGCAAAAGATTTTGAAGAAATCTATAAGTTTGTAGATGAACAAGTTCCTAATAATTTATCAGAAGCTAGCATACATTTACTGTCAGATTGTAGTACTACAACCTTGACAACTCCACAACCTACTTTGATCCCATCTCCTGCTTCTTCAAGACCCAGCTCATCAACATCAACTACACCACGCCATTCTTGTCGTAAGTCTAAATTACTACCCAATAATCAACTGCCTCAGTCAATATCTGTTGCTCAAAAATCAACAGAAAAAATATCATTAAAACATTTAAGGTTTTCGTGGACAAAAAGCTCAACATTTAATTTTGGTGTTCATGTTCCTTTACAACAACAATATTTTACTAACAGTGTTTCTGTGTTGACACCAACAGAGTATTTTTTTAAAATTTTTTTCTGAAGATCTAATAATTCTTATGGTTGAACAATGTTGTTACCAGGTGGAATTCTACTTTTTTTATGTTTCAATGATTTTTAGAATTAAAAACTCCACTGCTCTTTGCGTTAGCTGATTTGAACCACGACAATAACTTGACATCTAATGATTGGGAAATAACACTGTCCTGCGACTACTTTGCTGTTTTAACTTTTTGCACTTACATTTATAGATTTTGAAGCGCTGAATTCAAATCTATAATCAATTTTTCTCTAACACGTCTAGTTTTTCTACAATTCGAATAATAAATATTGTCTCTTCTGTATAGTCATTAGTCATACAATAATGTGCGATATATTCGTCAAATTATTATTATTATAAACTGAATGTCGTCTACTTGACTGAAATTTTAATCTTATCTTTATTAAATTGTTTATCTTATAGTACCTAGTTCTTATCTTATAGTAGTACAATTAAATATATTTTTAAACTCACACAATTTATGTTTATTCTCTATAGTTACGTTCATTTTAGTCTTCATAAAATATCCGAGTTGTACCTATATCACTTTTCTTAGAGTTTATTTGTGCGATTTTTGATTTTCAATTTTTTTTTAGTATGACGTCTAAACCAATTAAAAGAAGATGTTGTAAAAACAACTCAAATTTATTTTGTTATATACGTGGTGAATATGTTATAATGAAACAACGAAATAACATTACAAATTTTGTTAAAAATGTATACCAAGAATATTTTGGTATTTATTTAGGCGATCAAAATAAATCTTGAGCACCCCATATTGCTTGCCGATCCTGTATTGAAAGTTTGCGAAATTGGAAACAAAGTGAGCGTTTATCAATGCCTTTTGCAGTACCAATGGTTTGGCAAGAACCAAAAAATCATATTGATGATTGCTATTTTTGTATGGTTAATATTTCCGGTTATAATAAAAAAATAAATCGAATATAATTTACCCAAATTTACCTTCTGCTATAGGACCAATACCACATGACCCTGAATTACCAGTGCCTGTACCATCCAAAGCTTTCGAAACTATTTTAAACCACGATACTTCTATAGATTCCGCTGGCAATTCTGGTAATAATGACGAAGACTTTCAACTTGACACACTACAGATGCTCCACAACTTTTCAATCAATTTGAATTAAATGATTTAGTACGTGACTTAGCTCTTAGTAAAGAGGCAGCTGAAATTTTGGGTTCGAGACTCAAAGAAAAAAATTTACTTGCAAAAGGTACTACTTTTTCTTGGTACAGGAATCGTGAAATGGAATTCAAACAATTTTTTTCAAAGGAAGGACCACTTGTATTTTGTAATAATATTTCTGGATAAATTCAATATTTTGGCAAACATTATGATGTGAATGAATGGAGGTTGTTTATAGATTCATCTAAAAGAAGCCTAAAAGGTGTTTTACTTCATAACGGAAACCAGTTAGCGTCTATTCCCATTGCACATTCTGTACATTTAAAAGAAACGTACGAAAACTTACATTTAATGTTAGAAAAAGTTCAATATCCACTACATAAGTGGATTGTTTGCGGTGACTTAAAAGTTTTGGGAATGTTATTAGGTCAACAAGGTGGCTATTCTAAGTTTCCATGTTTTTTATGTGAATGGGACAGCAGAAATCGCATGAAACATTGGACGGTGAAGCATTGGCCAATAAGACAGATTTTAGAACTGGGGACTAAAAATATAATACGTCATAATTTAATTGAACCACAAAAAGTTGTATTACCTCCTTTGCACATAATGTTAGGAATAATGAAACAATTTGTAAAGGCCCTTGATAAAAATGGACATTGTTTCAAATATCTGTGCGACAAATTTCCTGTATTATCTGAAGCAAAGCTCAAGGAAGGTATATTTGATGGGCCACAAATCAGAATACTAATGAAAGATACAGATTTTCAAAATAGTATGACCACCGTAGAAAAAAATGCACGGACTAGTTTTAAAAGCGTGGTGTCGAAGTTTTTAGGTAATACGAAAGATCCAGATTATAAATCGATAGTAGCCGATTTGATGAAAAATTTACAACTATTGGGCTGTAATATGAGAATAAAATTGCACTTTTTAAATGCACATATTGACTATTTCCCGGAAAATTTGGGTTCATTAAGTGAAGAACAGGGTGAACGTTTTCATCAAGACATCAAAGAGATGGAAAGGCGATATCAAGGTCGATGGGATGTCAGTATGATGGCCGATTACTGCTGGTGTTTAGAACGTGAAACTGAAAAACATAGCTACAAAAGAAAATCAAATAAATTTAGTTTTTACGAACCCGCAAAAAAAAGAACCGATAGCAAGTTACTTGAATAATTTTTTTTTATACTTTAAAAGTAAGAGTTAAAATAAACAAATGTATTTTCTAATAAGTATGCTTAATAATATTTTGAATTTTACTTTAGTTAAATTTATAGCAAATAAAATATTTCAAATAAAATAATAACGTATATTATTATTTATATGTAAATGTTATACTATCTTGTAAAAAAACTAGACGTGATAGAGACAAACTAATTTCAGATTTGAATTTTGCGCATTAAGATCTATAAGGATCAGGTATTATTATACAAACAACAAAAATAACAAAATATTTTGCAGGACGGTGAATAGCTAAGTCGTGTGATATATTAAAACGGTTCAATGAAATCATCATCGAAATGAGCAGTGAAAAAAGTGTAACCATATCCAAAACAATTCTATTTAGCCAGGCATTGAGTAGCTACTGTAGTAAACTAAAATCAGAATATCAAACACTCCCTGAAATTAAAAATTTCATAACAAAATTATCTGAACAAGTTGACAATAGATTTAAACATACAAAAAAACACATTTTGTTAGCAGAGGCGACCTTTTTGGATCCTCGATTTAAAAAATATGGCTTTAAAAACAACTTTGCTTTCCAAGATGTAAAACGATCAATTATAAACAAAGGCAAATTAATTTTAAGCCAACAACAGCAAAATAATGCATTACCTTTACCAGCTTTGTCAGAACCGATAAACGTTGAAATGAACCAGAAAATAGATTCTATTTGGAACGAATTTGACACAGAAGTAAGCGATATAATTCAGTCTCGAGATCCTAACGCTGTAATCATAAATAAAGTTGATAAATATCTCCAGGAGCCACTGATTCCAAAAACTGCAGATCCGCTTAAGTGGTGGAACGAAAATAAAAACATTTATTCGACATTATTTATAATAATGAAACGGCGCTTAGGTGTTCAAGCTTCATCAGTCCCGAGTGAGCGTGTATTTTCAAAGGGTGCTTAGGTTAGGTTGTATCTGAAAAACGTAATAGACTGACTAGTAAAAGAGTAGAGCAAATAATTTTTTTAAATTGTAATTTAAAATAAAATTTAACTAATTTTTTCTATCTACTTATAACCTCATGTAACAGTAGGTACACATTTTGTTTTTATAAAAGGTTTTTATATTTAACAGTACACATTTTGTTTTCTTGAAAGATTTTTAAAGTAGAACAAATAATTTAAAATAAAATTATCCTTATTGCCTCATGTGTATGTACACATTTTGTTTTTTTTTTTTAAAGTTTTTAAAGTTAATAAGTTTATACTATGTAGTCAAAATAATTAAATATTAATCACAACATTCATAATATTCATTTCACAAAAATGAATTCCACAATTTGGTTAATAATTAATAAAGTATATTATATTATTACTTACTTAATACTTATCATAATTTGTAGCTTTATAGTTTATACCTTTATTCACCGCTGGTTTAAAAATCTAAAGGTGCGATTCCTTAGAACGCGTCTAGAGACGCGCGACCAGCGCGGCCGACGCGGCGCGACTCTAATTTTAGCCGCGCGGTTGATAGCGGATTCCCTAGAACTACGAATCGCGCCGCGCCGCGCCGCAACAAATGACCGGGCGGCACATATTTTGATATCGGGTTAATACGTCGTTGTTCGTTCTATTGATCACATGTATTTGGTTACAATTTCGTATTTATTATAAATTTTCAAACCAGTGAACAATGTTGCGTCAACAGAAAAAAAAAATATTGATAAATCTATTATTAGAAGAAATAGAAGAAGAAGAAATTATAATTGAAGAAGTTATGACAAAAATTGTGAACGATTTGTATTTGACCAGAAAAAAGGAGGGTTTTTTTAGTGTATTGATTGAGAAACATTTGTTTAGAGATGAAAAAAAATTCAGGGAATTTTTTAGACTGAGTTGGGAGCAGTTTAATTTTGTTTTAAATCTAATCGAAGATGATTTAAAATTAAATCCGTATAACAGAGTGAAAGAGCCTATTTCACCGGCAGAGAAATTCGCTGTCACGTTAAGGTAAGAATGTTTTTAAAAATATTTATACATAATATTATAACATATCATATACTTTATCAATATAAATAAAAAAGAAAAATTATAACGGAAGCATTATGTAAAAGAATAAATAAAATAAATATATCTTATAATATTGATAAAAAATAAAATAAAATCGTCACTTTTTAAAATAAAAAAAACAAATTAATATTTAAGTAAAAATACTACTGTTCAAAAACATAAAATAGCATAAATAACAAGGTTAAAGTAATTGTAATAATTAAATGCAAATTAGTATTTAAAAATTTTGAAAATGTTCCGACCAATTGGATGCTGATGAGTTTCCATTGAGCTCAGAATGTGATGTGGCGGAATAATTTATCGGGTGTAACTCTTGGAACCTAGAACTTATATTTTCTGCAAACTCGTAATTAGAAGGACTACTTGTCTGATTCGATGGTTTAAGATTCAAAAGTTCCAGTTCATTTATTATTTTTAATACTTCCATTTTTGCTTTAATTTTTAGTTGGGGCGAAAACTGTTTTACTGTTAGGGCTATACTTTTGAAGAAAACGTCGATTGGGTCTTCTGCTTCTTCTGGGTTTGTCAGCTCTTGTAGTAAACGGCTTCTTTCTTCACTTCTTTGTTTCAATATTTCGATGAATGCTTCAGTTTTTTTTTGTCGTTTTGTACCAGTTGTTTCTATTTTTGATTTTTGAACTTCTGTTGTAGACTCTAAAGTTGATGGTAATTGTATGTTTTCATTTTCCGGTTCAATTTGAGAAACACTATTATCCAATGAATTTAAACATTCTTCCTCGTCCTCATCGTTTGTCACATTCGTTTATGTTTTACAAATAAATAATATCAATAAGTAAACAAATGTAAAATATATTATTAGTTATTACTGTCTTTCATATACAGCTGTATCCAAAAATGTCAAAACATCCTCTAGTATCCATTTCGAAGGTTTTTCTCTCGTAGCTGACCCAGTACCCAATTTTCTGCCTCTCCTTTTTTTATTATATGTATCCTTAATATTTTTCCACCGCTTTTTACAATCATCAACTGGTTAAATAATATTATGTTTAAAAATGTAAAAATAAATAAGAGTAAAACATAATTTATTATTCAAATATCAATATTGACATAAAAAATAAGTAGGTAGATATTATTGTCAAATAAATTATTATAAAAATAATTTTAACTTAAATACTATGATTAAAAAAAAAACAATAAACTTGTATTGAAAAATAAAAATAATATTATAATATAAATATAAACATAATAATTATGTCTTCAACCCTTCGATAAATATTGATCATAATTATTACTGTAGTATATTAAAATACCATAATTTATCTAAAAAAATTGCAAATAATTTTAAATTATAAAAAAGAATCCATACAAGAGTTGGATGGATACACGAGATGAATTGATAGGTTAGGCATTTTAGGATAGATTTTGGAATTATTTTATATTATAAAAAAAAACGATTCTGAACGAAGATGAATTGTCAGTGTATATGTTTATAATAAATATTAAATAGTTATTTCACGCGTGAATTTTAATTTTGTAATTTTTATTATTTTTAATTTTTAATTGAACCGATCGCGATATTTCTTATACTTATTATAAGTAAAACTTATGGAGAACCTTGTATTATATTTTCAAGTGTTTTGGCAGAGTCAACAATTTTTCATCAACTTTTATAAAAAAAATCTAAGAAAAATCGAATATTTTAAATGCCTAAATATAGCTTAAAAATAAACGAAATATTTTGAAAATACATTCATGTAAAGAAAACGCTAATTCAAACATTTTATGTAAGTTTCAAGTTTCTACGACGTATACATTTTGAATAAGAACAAATATCAAAAATCGTTGAAGGCTAAATTGTTATTTTACGCAATTATGCAATAATTATAATTTCAAACACTCAACAAAAAACATTCATCATAGTAAAATTAATACATTCTTCACTTCGTTCAGAATCTAAAAGTATAAATTAAACACAATCAAGTGTTTTTTTATAATTTAAAATTACATTAAAAATAATATAAAAAATATATATATGATATATATATTATATATATAATTTTGGTAAAACTAATAAGTTATTGGCAGATAAATATTTTTCTGTTTTAAATAATAGTTTTTTTATATTTGCATATACTGATATTATATACTTAAATACTTTAATATAATTGTATTATTATTATTATTATTATTATTATTTAACAGGTTTATGGCAACTGGTGAATCTTTTCATTCCCTTGCTTTTGCCTTTCGTATTTCTCAAAGTTACATTTCACGTATTGTGAAGCTAGTTTTGAAAAGTTTAAGCAATCGATTAACACCTATTTTATTACCTACACCAACAAAAGATGACATGGTAGAAATATCAAAACAGTTTTGGAAAAAGTGGAATTTTCCGAATTGTGTGGGTGCCATTGATGGTAAGCATATTCGTATATTTTCACCAGAGAAAAGTGGATCATTATATTACAATTACAAAGATTTCTTCTCAATCGTTTTGTTGGCAATTGTTGATGCGAACTGCAAGTTCATTTTGGTTGACATAGGATCTTATGGTAAAGAGAACGATAGTGGTATATTTAACAAATCAAAAATGTCAGAACAAATGAAAAATTGTGAATATTTTCCACCTAATTGCAAAATTCCAAATTCAGAAAAAATATTGCCGTATGTATACATCGGTGATGAAGCATTTCGTTTGGACCCACACATGATGCGACCATACTCTAAAATAGAGTCTAGAAATGATTGCGAAAAAAAAATTTTCAATTATCGTTTGTCACGGGTGATGTGTACCGGCACGTTGTTATTCTTAGTGAAGAGAGCAAGGACGTATTTTAAAAGAATATATGCAAAGACGCTTATTTAATTACTAAAATAAGTGTTTATTATTACGAAAACTACAATGTACTGTATCTTAAATGCTTAATTACTCTAGACTTATAACATAGATTTTCTGTAACACAAATGAGGTTCTGCC
>NW_019101248.1:11557-12774 GCF_001856785.1 Myzus persicae | reverse complement strand
AAAAATTGAACTATATTTAAATTATAGAAAAACAAATTTGAAGGGGGGTATAGGCGCCCGCAGGCAAAAGAATTATAAGAATCAAAATAAAAAAAAAATTTAATAGAATTTAAATTTAAAAATTATAATGGGAAGGGGATTATGGGAGCCCGAGGGCAAATGAATTTTTAGAATTAAAAAAAAAATGTTTTAAAAAAATGTGCATTAAAAACATATGTTATAGACTGCAGTCTACAATATTATTAAAAAATATGAAAAAATATGATCAGAGTTTTGTTGACTTCACCGTAGTACAATAAAATAATGTGTTGATGGAATGAAAGTTATTATGGACACAAAAACTTAAAGTGAATCAGATCTAAGGGCTCCTTTACGTAAAAGTTTTGGGTGACTTATATAGTTTAATGTTTGAATTAAAATAATATTGTTTTTCAAACTGTAACTAGCATACATTTTGAAAAAGTATACAAAAAATTCAAGTATAATATTATTAATATTTTTGTTTTGGTCTTAGTAAATATGTTGGAAAAAATAGATTAAGTGCAATTATTAAATAAGTGAGAAGAAAACATATTGGGAATTCTAAGACAATATAATTTTAATACACTAAACCATATTTTAAGTCGAAACTAACTAATAAATAAATACTGAAAACCGCACATAACAAAAATCATTGTTTATTGAGCTAATTGTTTTAAGTATGATTTTCGGTCAGTGAATTTGAATATGAAGTTAAACCTTTTTTGTTTAATTATTACAACTTCAAACAACTTGAAGCATACGATATATGCGAAAGGTGATAAAACTTTTATATCTGCTTCAACTTGAAAGTATGATTGGATGTACGTTTAAGAAGTAACTAGGTAGTATTAATATTTTATAAGCATGTGTTGGCCCCGTGTTACAAGTGCTCATCAGTGTCAGCAGATCTCATTTAGCAATGGAAGTTTTAATATTAGAATGATTATTATTATTTGGAATCATCGAAGATGAATGATAACTGCTTAACTAAAATTTGATATGTTTCATACTTGTAAGACGCATTTGAACAATTGGAGACCACGCATTCAGGTGAAATGTCTTTCTTAAAGCAATATCTTTTTATTAATTATTTAAGTTTCATATGTTTTGTAAAAATTCTAGGAAGATGTCTAGATTTAAAGCAACTGAATAACGTATTGAAATAATTTTATAATGCACTAACTGATAAACAAAAT
>NW_019101248.1:3740-8315 GCF_001856785.1 Myzus persicae | reverse complement strand
CAGGTGGTCACCCATCCGGATGCTAGCTACGCCGGCCGATGATTGACACCCATTAGGGACTACAGCCAATCACCGCGCCACACTAAGCCCCAACTGCATTCTTTTTATTTTGTATTAGTTATCAATACATATTATTTTTTATATTATTATATCTCCCATTGCTAGGTGAGGAATTGGCTTACGAATAGTGAATCAACCATGCCACAGGAAAATGACGTATAGATACTTTAACATAAATTATTACACAGGTAAAAGAGTATCCGTACCTACATATATTATACACCAATTTTAGGTTTATTTTTTTTGTGTTTTATTTAGATAATAATTACAATACGTATTTTACTAGAAATATTACTTTAATATAATTTCACGTGATAATTTCATATGTAACTATTAAAATAAATTATTTTAATCATTTAATACTATTATTGTCTTTCATTAATTTTGTGTATCAACTTTAGTAGGCCAAAAATCTAAAAAAACTCCCCATTCAACAACAAAAAGTAAATTTGCCAATACTTGACATACATTTAAATTACTAAAAGTCATACTTTACTAGAAAATTTGTCACCTCCCCTCATAGTACTTCACTCGAATGTTAAAGATTTGGATTAGTTAAATACTTAAATATTATTACAATTAGTTGTTTCAAATCTTGTAACACCATTTCTATAGGGCCTAACCACAGTTTTTCTCTGATTTCAACAAATTACTACAAGACTAGTTTTTTGATTTAATTGCATAGAGTAATGGTCCAATAAAATGTCATCATTCATCCAAGTTAAACATTATGCTGTGATTAATTCATTATTAGGTATCTAAAATTTTTCAATGTTTATTAAACATGTTACATGTTCATGTTTTGGATTATTTACACATTAGAGGCAATTTTTGTTTTATTTATAGGGTAATATGATTTCTTAGTACATACTTGATTAATAAACTTCATCGACAAATTATTAAACACTACCTACCGAATACTGTAGAAGTACTATACCTACTATTAGACCAAAATTAAATAAATAATTAAATATTAGTGTCAACTGTCAGTAAAGTAGTATTTATGATTTTTTCTATCGTTGACAAATATTTTTTTTAATATAAAAAATTAAGAACATGGCAATTTACTGTTTAAGGTTTATATGAGCAGAATAGTGTAACAACATTTTTGGCGTTAGCACTACACCCCCTCATAAAAACTAGAAATGCATATAACTCAATAAGTTAAAGCTCAAATTTGTCAGAAGTATGTCATCTTTAAGTCAATGTGGGGTATTTTTTTCAAATTTAAAATTTGTGGGTTTTTGTTATATCAATACATTTATTTTACTTTTTTTAACTTTATTTTCAACTTCAAATTTAAATGCTCGCTATTGTATATAACTTTTACAATTCATTTCAATTTCTTTTGGTCAATTTTTGGTGATTTAAGGGTAATTTTTAATTGTTTTTAGGACATTTTTGTGTGTTATTTTATCATTAACGTCCTATCTTAACAGTTAACACTTCTTAGTTATTTCTTTTACTTTCTATCATACTTTCGTTTTTAATATATTAATCACAGTTCATGTCAACTGTCAAAAATCTACAGATTTTTCGACTTGATAACAATAAAGAGGATATCAGACTTTTTTCACTATTTGTTTCTTTTTCTATCTCTCAGACCCACGAATAATTAATGTGATAATAATGTGATCATAATTAAGGTAATTTTGAAGTTTAAACCATATTTTCATATTATCACATTAATATTAAAACAACTATTTGTGACCTTCAAAATTATGTATATATGCCTCCAAGCAGTCACCAGTTAAAGTAAACATTGTCACACCTGAGGTACGATAGGTATTTTTAATTTTCACTCATTTTACTAGCATTTTTAAATATTATTTTAAACTTTTAATTATGTAATTATAATAATATATTATTATTTATATATATATTTTTTAAATATTAAACGTAGTAAAATATTACATAGAGTTGGTTCTAACGCATGGGTCAAAGAGATAAACAAACAGTGGTCTGACATAATAATACGTCATTATTATTTTAAACACAGAAAATGTTAACTGACTACAATATACAACTTGTTCAACTTGATGACATTATTGAGAGGATGTCAGATTTTTAACGCACCATCTCTGTGTCCCACGCACAACAAAGCAAATTTATGTTTAGCATAACCAATCATTATTAAAGTAACAATATAATATGGTTGGTTCTGTTAAACATACATTAATTATTTTGTTGTGTGTGGGGCAAAGAGAGCAAACAGTGCTCTGACATCCCCTACCGATCTTTTTATTCTATCCCATAAGTCAAGGTTTTCAACCTATCACTAGGTAGTTTCAGCTAATTGGTCGAGTGGTCTTTGCAATTCAAGAGGCTGCATCCGAGTTGGGTCCCAAATTTATAATTGCTACACTAGTTGGGTCCCGAATTATTTTAGGTACTACACTAGTTCGGTCCTGAATTATTTTAGCTACAACACTAGTTCTTGAATATTTGTTGGTAAGTACTACACTATACTAACATTTTCCTTCCCATTTTAACAGACTGTCTATGATCTATTTAGACCATAGGTAAGGTTAAAAATGCTTTTTACACTTTTTTTTTTTAGCCAACTCGTCGAGGTTTAACCGGCATTTATCGCTGTTATAGATAGTTTATTATAAGATATGTCAAAAATTATCAGATATTACCGATAACACTGAAATTATTACACGAATGCTCGAAAACCACTTACGTCTTTTTTTATTACGAATATCCCAATAGTCATATTATATACGTATAAGTACTTTTCATTTACTCTTCAATTTAATAAAATTGTATTAATATTATTGTATAATAATTTCAATTATTATAATATTTTTACTAACTTTCAATTACTTATACTTTAATTTAAAAAAAAACTGTAAAAAACATTTTTAACCATACCTGTGGTCTAAATAGATCATAGACAGTCTGTTAAAATGAGAATGAAAATGTTAGTATAGTGTAGTACTTACCAAAAAATATTCAGGAACTAGTGGAATACCTACAATAATTCGGGACCCAACTAGTATAGTACCTTTAAAAATTCGGGACCCAACTAGTATAGCACCTTTTAAAATCCGGGACCCAACTAGTATAGCACCTTTTAAAATCCGGGACCCTCTTATCCCCGTCTTATACACTTTCTATTCTCACATTATCTATTGTACCTACAGGTCATTGTACCTGATAATCGGTGAAAATATTTAAATATTACTAAAAAAAATTTCATACCTGACCAATTTCCTAATTTGTTTCATGGTTTTATTGATAGTCGGAATAACGTTATACCAGTAATTACAATACAATTAAATTGAAAAGTTGTGAGCAATACAAACTCTGATCATTTAACAATTTTAAATAAATCTACTGAAAAATAAAAAGTACCTACCACATGTTTTCTGCTATACAACTAAGTCTTTGAAACACTCACGTCAACACATTTTACACTGCATAATATGGCATTGTATTCAACATTTCCAAATTTTCACTGACGAATACCATCTCTAAAAAAAACGCAGCCTATAGTAAAATGTTCAACAATATACGTATGAGCTATTTGTTATTAGAAATTACAGATATTATATAGCTAAAATAATCTCTTTAAGTTTTAGCTTTTATCTTACCTATACGTAGTTATTATGTGTTAATTTGTGTCTTAACTATTTTATTCAAGAACGTATAAGTTGTATGCCTTACGAAAGTCATGTTTCTTCACTAGACACAGCAAGTTAGTTATCTACTAGAACTCTGCTACTGGTTCATTTTTATTTTAACAATAGTTTAATACACAGGGACTAGTTACCATTACTGATTAGCAAGTGTGTTTAATTTATTTCAATATTTTATAAATATCGTTCAAATCAATTATTTTAATTATTAGTTAATTTATAATATATTAATTCCTGAAATATTGTGTTTAAGAAAATAAATAATTATTGCAATAAATTTGAGTTAGATAATATGTTATGTGAGTACCTATGTGTAAAAAATAATTTAGTATAATAATAACTGCAAGCCTGGGCTAGTTAATGAAAATTTTTAACTGAGTTAAGTTAAGTCGATATGAAACATTTCAAAAAGTTTTAAGTTAATAGTTCTCCTAATTTTATTTTTAATTCAATTAAATTAAAATTGATTTGGAAACTTACAACCAATTTATTTTTTTTTATGTACATAAATAGCCAGTTTTCTGGTTTTTAAATAATAAAAAGTAAATTTTGATATAAAAAAAAAAATGTAGCATCATCGATAATAATAATTTTTACTATATTTATTATTTAATTTTTTATAAACAAACTACGCAACTAGGACTTGATTAAAAGTAACTCATTATTTGATAAATGTTTAGCAATAAAAATCAGAAGGGGATTCGATACCGTCATTTTCTGTTTTTGTCTGACACACGCGTGACATAGTAATTTAGACGTGTTTTTTGCCAAATATACCAATTGATCTAATGAAGCGATAAGAATTCTAAAAACAGATTTGAATTTGTCGTCAAGTCTACTTGAAATCGACTTTCCCACATTTATGATTTTT
>NW_019101248.1:0-3214 GCF_001856785.1 Myzus persicae | reverse complement strand
CTTAAGTTAAAAATGTTAAGATATTGAAAATTATATTTAAAAAAAGCTGGTATGTGGAGGTCGCTCTGCTGTACATTAGGTTATAATTGGGTCACTATAATGGATCATGGATGGTGTTAAGTTTGAATTCAACGATAAAAAATCATTGTACACGAAAAACGATTCTGAGCTAAGGCGGTCTGTCAGTCTATAATATTACTTAATGATTTAGTATATTCAATGGTATTATTGTGATTAAAGTAATTTATTTTACTAGTAAGTATTAGAACTACTCACAGTAGATTAAATTCATTAAAAAAAGTACATTTGAAAATTCATTGTGGGTATAAAATATAATCATATACTTTGAAAGTTTCAAGTACCCACGAATAATATTTTTAATTTACAACAAAATAACATAAATTATTATTATTGGCAATTGAATCTTTAATTAAGTTCACATTTGAACATAAAAAATCTGTGATAATATTTTTTTGATTTTCTAATAACAGAATAACCTACTTGCTTCTAACTTTGTTTTGAATTTTCAAACCTAACTTACAAAAGTTGAATATTTCAAAAATCTTAAATTATAAAATTATTTGTATATTTTAAATAATGTGAATTTTGTTAAAATTTAAACTTTAAATGCTCATTACAAAAATCGTACCTATATGTATTTTAAATATTTTTTAACTAATTTTGTAAATATCTATCAGGAGAATTGTATTGAATTTTCAAGCTTTTTTGCCCAACAAATACAATTTTATTTACAATTAATATTTTATTAACATTTTATTAACCTCCTGGAAAAAAAAACTAAAAAAGTTCAAAATTCAAATTGTTTGTAAACAGTAAAATTATTGAGTAGTATGTTTTGGTCGGTTCTGGGTCCCCCGCAAATCCAGGAAATCCAGTTACCCCGCCCAGCCTATAGTCGCGTACGTACGCGACCATCCCCCCCTCCCCGCCCGTCCTATCACGTACGTGCACGGCCTTCCCCCCTCCCCTCCCACCCATATCTAACCTACCCTAACCTAACCTAATCATATCCCCTCCCCTCCTATCACGCACGTGCACAGCCTTACCCCCTCCCATCCTTTCGCGAACGTGCCCGACCCTGCCCCTCCCATCCCATCACGAACGTGCATGGCCTTACCCCTCCCATCCTATCACGAACTTACCCCTCCCATCCTATAACATACGTGCATGGCCCCGCCCAGCCTATAGTCGCGTACGTACATTATTATTTTTATATTCACATGATAGGCTAAGTTTTCTAATATTTTAATTATATATATTAATATGTTATGATATATTATGAAAAATAGATATTTATCACGCGTTCTATAGCTGGAGGGTAAGAAAAATCATATATAAGAGAGCCGATTTCACTCAAAGGAGTCATTCTGTTCTTCAAGTTATTGAAAACAGTATTACTATTATTTTTAACCCAGTGTTTTATACCTATTAGTAAAAATGTTTAAGTGTGGTGTTTGTGATAAAGTTTTCACTGTTAAGTGTAATATGTTGAGACATGCAAAATCTCACGAACAAATGAAATTTCAATGCTGTCACTGCAAACAAGATTTCACCCGTCAAAGTAATCTATCTGATCATATAAAGAAAAAACATGGTATGTATTTTTTATTTGTTATTAGAATAAATATTTAGATAATGAATTAATAACTAATGATATCGAATAATAAAATATATAATTAAACAATGTTAATCATATTCATATAACTTATTTATTAATATATTTTTCAAATAAATTGATATATCTTTCGAGTGATTATTTCTTATAGCCTATACGAATAATAAAACATCTTTCTATACTAAGTAGTAAGTTATTTAATAAAAAATATATTAATATGAAATTATATAGTAAAATTAGTAAATATTACCACTAATAAGTTATTCACTAGTTTAGACTAATAATTTAATAGTATTACATATCTCTGATTCTATAATATTATTTTTTTTGAGAGGTTTTATTAAATATGATTTTATTTCCTAATTATTATAATAATAAAAATGTAGATAATGAATTAATAACTAACGATATCGAATAATAAAATATATGATTAAATAATGTTATTCATATTCATATAACTTATTTATTAATACTACTGAATTAATTTTAAATATTTTATTAATATAGTGATTATTTTCTTATAATTGAATATTATTACATACCTAGTGGTGCATCTTCAATACTATAATAATATTATTTTTTTCAATAGGTTTTATTAAATATAGTGCAGAGTATAATTTAGCAATGGGTAATACAATCAGACAACCATTATCAGGTGAATATTAATTATATTACAGTATATTAGAATAATAATATTATATTATTATTATTATTATTTATAATAGGTTCCACGTCACATACATCGAAAGTGATTAGTCCACCTACACCACAGGATCTTATCACTCATAGTTCTACGGGTAAACGGAGGAATAAAAATACTCACCAATGTAATATTAAACATAAAAAAACTCGTATGGGGTTAGGTAATACACCGGGTTTTAATGAAATCGACTCCTCGCTGAATCGCACAACTATTTGGTTTTATAGAAGTAATGTTGAAAATATGATGGTATATCAAACTTTTCTTAACTCATTAAAACCTGAATTGATTAGAAAACTTAATAATTTTACTTGTATTAAACCGATTAAGTATAATTTAAAGTTGGAGGCGACTTATTCACATAAGGAGTTACCCTCTGAGAATCGATCGTTTAAAACATCAGCAAGAGAGCTTTATTCATATAGCGATATAAGTACCCTAGTGGATGATGATTTCGCAATATTATTAGCTGAGGAAGATGTGTATATGAGGAAAGGAAGTGGATTTACGTTAGCTTCGATTGATGGTATATTGTTGGGCGTATACGAGTATACTCCTATGGGTGGCTCATCATATATACCACTCCCGGAGAGTATCTCTAAAAAAAAGGGTGTTATCAACCCGAAAAATATTGACGAGTGTTGCTTCAAGTGGGCGATTTTAGCACGACACGCTAGTGGGAATAACCGTTGTAGGGTTGATATAAATTACTTTAACGAGGAGCATCGGTATGATTTTTCAGGCTTAAGCTTCCCTTCCCCCATTTCAGAAATTCCGATATTTGAAAAACGTAATGATGACACGACAGTAAATGTATATGGTTTGAAATTCGTGAAATCTACAATGCAAGATGTAGTATACCCATTAAGAGTCGTCGA
>NW_019101247.1:518054-519394 GCF_001856785.1 Myzus persicae | reverse complement strand
AATGAATCTGCCCCGGTGAGGCAATCGTCGACACAGAAATCATTTTTAATTATTACTTTTAACTTCGTGTTATTGGTCTTATCGCCGATGCGATCAACGCAACTTATTGCTAAAAATCTGCCTACTTGTCCGACATTTGATTACTATAATCTTCATAGGTACTCCAAAAAATATTTTTCTTTAGAACATAAAAAAAAAAAATAATGAAATAAAGATATCGTCTTACATTAAATTTATCACGCCATATAAAATAACTTTAACAACAAATTTTTTCATTTTGTGACCCTTGTTACACATCAATTATAATAATTATACAATTTTTACCCTTGTAATAATTATTGTAAATTTGTCTTTTCAGTAGAAATTAAACAAAAATAGGATATTGAAATGATATTTTATTAAAAAAACGATTGTCAAAGATAAAAAATAATGGTATATAACAATAATAATATTAAAATATGTCCGATAAACATGTAACATGTTTAATAAAAGTTAAAAGATTTTAGATGCCTAATAATAAATTAATCACGGCACATGGTTTAACATAGATGAATGATAACATATTATTTATATATTACTCTAAGAAATGAAATGAAATAACTAGTCCCTTAGTAATTTGTTGAGAACAAAGAAAAACTGTGGTTAGGCCCTATAAAAATGGTGTAACAAGATTGAATGCAACTAATTTTAATAATTACGTATTTAACTAATTCAAATCTTTAATATTGGAGTAAAGTGGTATGTGGGGAGGTGACGAATTTTCTAGCAAAGTATGACTTACAACCAACTTATAACCTTAGTAATTTAAATGTATGTCAAGTATTGGCAAATTTACTTTTTGTTGTTGTATGGGGTATTTTAGATTTTTGACCTACGGAAGTTGATACACAAAATAAATGAAAGACCAATAATAGTATTAAATGATTATAATAATTTATTTTAATAATTATATGAAATTATCACGTGAACTTATATAAAATTAATATTTCTCGTAAAATACGTATTGTAATTATTATCTAAATAAAATCAAAAAAAAATAAATCTGAAATTGGTGTATAGGTATATAATATATGTAGGTACGGATACTCTTTGACCTGTGTAATAATTTATGTTAAAGTATCTGTATGTCATTTTCCTGCAGTGGCATGGTTGAAACACTTTTCGCAAGCCAATTCCTCACGTAGCAATAGGAAATATAATATAAATAATAATATGTATTAATAACTAATACAAAATAATAAGAATACAGTTGGAGCTTGGCATGGTGCGGTGATTGGCTGAAGTCCCTAATGGGTGTCAATCATCGGCCGGCGTAGCTAGCATCCGGATGGGTGACCACC